>NW_009921834.1:0-14732 GCF_000696875.1 Nestor notabilis
CCCAGTCATTAAGACACACCACCTTTCTACTGCAAATCAAGCTTGAAACTTTTGTGTGTATGGTGTTAGTGTTGGGTTCACTCTGGTCACAGTAGGAAAAAAACACTTGGAACAGATTTGTTTCACAGATGAGGCTTGGGAACTCCTGGTTTTTCTTTCCTCACCAAGAAAAATATTTTCTTATTTTAAAATATTTAATTTTAAGCTCAGAAAGTCCTTGAAGCTCATTTTGGAAGTGACTACATTTTTCTCCTTACCAATTTAAACACTGAAAAACAGCAAAAATTTTAGCTGCTCTGTTTTGACTTGCCAGAATGAATGGAAATAATTAAAAGTTTATCAAGACTAGGAATATTTTGGGGTAAAAGAAGGGAAAGGGTAACAAGTTCATTTAAAAAAAAAAAAAAGGTCTAAATTCAGTGTCTAGGACAGACTAACTGTAAACAAAGAAAAAACCTTATCTACAGGCTCCAGTGTATATTGTGGTCATAGCCAGTCCTCCCCCAGCTTATGCAGTTGCAGACATTTACATGTGTGATACTTCCCATCCCATAGAAAGTTACAGCAGCAGTTTGGTTTTTTTTTTTCCTGCTATGGTATTGGGCTGGAGCAATAGCTGAATAAGAAAATAACATGCTGAAATTTGTCTCCTCCCACAAGGCTTCTAATTGATGCTGCAGTAATTTGAAGTGGTCCCTATTCTGCATTTGACATAGGAGTAGCCCCTAAGGCACCCACCAGAAATACAGATTTTTGCTTTAAGTAATAGGTGGTTGACATGTTTTTACTTAAATTTCTGTTTTTTAAATGAAGATTGATCTGTTTGAAGATTGGGTGTTTGAACGTTTCTGGGTTCATGATTATAAAGATAAAGACATAACAAACTGTTAATAAACATACTGATTAAACTGGGCTGAAATATTTATTTCTTAGCATTTGTTTCATAATAATGAAAAGAGCTTGTCAGGAGCGAGGAAGGAAAGGACATCCTAGGTTTTCCAAACCTATCTACTATGTGGAGTTCTGGATACCCTTGCCTGTTTTATAGCCTAGTTACTCTCTCCTGTGCTACTGATTGAGTTTGAAAGAAGTAAACACAGTTGCTGCCCAAAAGCAGAGGCCAAGGACTGACCAGGGAATAGAATATGAACACCTTTTCGTGAGGCTAATTAGTCCAGGTATTGCTGCTACCAGCTTTTAGAGGTTCATGCAGAGTTTTCCATTTGCAAGTGTTTTTCAGAGGTTCAAAAATGTAGAATGCCTTTTTCAAACACTCAGATACAGTTCCACATCAGCCTAAAGCCTTTAAACCATGCCTGGGCAGAACATCAATGCTGGCAACGTTCACACATGTGGCTAGAGATAGAGGGAGGGTAAAAAATTACTTTGGTGACATATTTGGGAGACGCGAGTTAATTCTGACAGCATTACAAATGTTTTTCTCTCTAATACTGGATGTATTGGGAAGTGCTTAAAAAATTCACAGAAACCCTATTTAAATAACACAGCCAGTTGGGTTAATACAGTATTTATTCAGATGCTGAACAGCTTACCCTTCCTTCCCCTCTACTCATCATCCAGGTGGGAGGGAGCTCCACTCAGTACATTGCCTTTGAAACCACAACTCTTGTTCTCCTTCAAAGTGGGTCCTGGCCTACAGCAACACTTTGCTGTGACCCCCTCCTTGATTTTGGTGGGAGCTTGGTGTCAAAAAAAATCATGGACCAGAGCCCCTCTATGTCACTTTGGCTGTGAGAAAGGACCTTATTTTCAGGTGAAGACAGAGAAAATTCAAGGGAGTAGTTTCATATTTAACATTAAATACTTCACTTTGGATGGTAAATACTGATGTACAGTACTGCTACCCTCCCTTTCCATCATCTTTGCTCTGTGCCACTGAGAACCCATTCCCTCACATTGGCTGGTGCAGCTGTTTGCACGGCTTCTCTGTAGGTGGCAGTGGAAGCCGAACCTGGGCTCAGAAACAGGCAGAGGTGGTGGTTTGGTTTTTGTTGAGTTATTTTTAAGCTGGGTGAGTTCCTTTATCGCAGTTACAGAGCAGCCACATCTGCATTTGTGCTGACAGAGCTGAGGGAATGGTGTGTACTGGGATTGCCACCAAGAATTTGTCTCATGAAACCACAGCCTGTGCCAGGAGGGAAGGGGTTGCCAACACACAACTAGCACCTGGTGTAATGAGGCAAACATAAGGAGCCTTAGCATGAACAGAGACTAGACCCATAGATAACACAACAAAAACATACCAACAAGGGACATGCTTCCAATGAGCAGTTTAAATTTCCTTCTCTTGTTTTTTTTTTTTCTTTTTTCTTTTTTTTTGAATTAATGCACAGAAAGGGCTAAAGAAGTGGAAACCTTGCTGTACTACTGTCAAATGGAGGAACAAGGAACTCTTGCTGTTCAGATGCTCCTTGTTTCTCCAGTTTCTTGGGAATGGCTGATATTTGCCAGGAGAATGATAAACTTGTTATGGAAGAAGGACTCAGGAGGGTGGCAGTGGCTGTGGACTGCTGCGATTCTGCTCTCATGAAGAGCATATTGCCTGCTTTATTGTTGCACCTCTTTCTGGCATTATAAAAGTGTGTTACAAATTTTACAGAGGAAGGGGAGAAAGGACGAAAGAGGAAAGGGCCCAAGTACACTGGCCTAGGACTCTGCGGTCCTGTTTGTCCTCTGATACTCTTCCAGCTCTGACTTCCTGTCCATGGCAAGTTGCAGCTCCTGCTTGATGATTTCGATCTGCTTCTCCAGCTCTGTAAGCTCTTCCATCACTGACATCCTAGCAATATTGAGGGACTCTGTTTTCCCATTGGTTGTTAAGGAAGCCAGAGTCTCTCTCCTCACCTGTGGCAGGGGGATGTCTTGGTGCTGTCGGATCATCACCTCATTTTGCCCTTCGTCAGTGCAGATATATTTTTTCCTGTGGCTGTTGCCCAGATTGGCCATATTCCACACAGCATGCTGGCTGTTCCCTACATGGGACCTCAACAGAGATGTGAGAGTTAGTATGAAATCACAGCCTGCCCTGGTGTGTATGCAACCCTCCCCTGTGAGCCATCCTACTGGAAAATTATGATGCTACTGTTAAGAATTACACGAGTACTAACAATTCCTTTATCCTTGGGATTATTTTTCTTGACAAGCACAAATCATGAATGTAAATGGCCAAATTTTTGTGATTAAACCGTAGCAGAGACTAGAACAGAATCCTAGACTTCAGCTCCCCTTCACCAAAACTTTTTTTTAGCTATGAAATTACAATCCTGTCAACTCCAGCTCAGGAAAATGTGTGTTCTCCAAAGCTTTCTGAAAGCTTCTGTGGTTGCAATACCCAAAGTTTACTACAGCGTTAGTCCACTGTGTGTTAATACTCTGTGCTGGTTTGGGCATTTGCTCCCACGGAGGAGGAAAGAGGCTGCCTAGAGTTGGTGTAGTGAGATGAAAGGGAAAGTGTGCTATTTAGACTTGAAGTCTTCCTGAGTAGCTGCTTGCACTTTGCAGGGTGGACACGATGATGTGGTGTAACCAAACCTTGCAGGTACAGATAATTCCTGACAGAGCAATACAGAACTTGGAGTTTCCATGTTGGGGGGGATATTCCCATTTGGGAACTTTTTCAAATGCTTCAGTGATTTCTTGTGGAAAGGTCTTTCCAAAATATTTTGACTTGAAAGAATCTTTTCCCTCTTTTTTGGGAAGTTTACTCTGCAGCCTTCCCAAATCATGGCACCTCCCAGAATTTCCTCCCTTCTAAAGAAACAACCCATGCCCTCCCAGGTGGAACATAAGGAAGCACTGAGTTGAGGGAAAGGAGCTCAGCTTTCCTACCTCCTTTACATTTTGGACGGATCTGTATACAGTCATTTCATAAACTGAGTTTGAATCTCACAGGGCCCTAGTTATCTGCCTGTGCTTTGCCATGTATTACCTAAAAATAAGGGCAGTGAACCTACTCCAAAAACTGTCTTTAGGATGGGGATGCTTTTACTAGCTGTATGAAAAATATGAAAGAATTAAATATCTATTAATACTTTCTATTGGAAACAATTGATTAATTTCCACTTCCATCCCTTGTCACTTCTATCCTGGTTTTTTTATTCTGTTACTTTTGGGGTGCATTAGATCCGTAAGTAGATAACCAGACACAACGTGTTTAATTTCTAAGTAAATTCTGTAGTTTGTGTTTTAAGGCATGCAAAACTTCCTACCTCTTTTCTACTCGTTTTGTCTTATGCTGGTGTTTGTCTTCAATAAATGAACTGTTCAGAGCACGGTGTAATCTCTAGAGGGAAAAGATGAAAATAAATTAGTAACAGCAAGATAAGAATAGCTCCATAAATAGGTAGACAATTTGGGCTTTGTGTGATGGACTCGAGCATAAGTTATTTTGCACATTCAAGGATACAAGCAATGCCTGTGCTTTGTCATTAGAACAGATTTATTTCCCATACTTTCCCAAGGAAGGGCAATCTGAAAGGTTGATGAGTAGAGTGCAAACAATCTTTGGTGTTAAAATTCCTCAGAAGAGAGTGGATCTTGGCAAACCATTACTTTCTAAAGATCTCTTTCACTGTGCTGCTTTAAAGCAATAGAAGGTCTTCCTTTTTGTGCTTTTTGCTTCAAAGTAACCTCTTCTTTTAAAGCAAACACTTAGAGCAATTTTATAGAATCACAGAAAATAGAATTTTCTGCCATTATTTTCCCTAGAACAATGAAAGAGGTTATCCAGCACTTCCTGCATGCATCAGAAGTTTGGGAACCTGTAACGGTGACATACAATGTTCTGGTTAGCCAGTTCAACACAATAACACTGTTGCTTCTGGTGTCCAAAAAAGTTACAAGGTTACAAGTGCAAATGGAAAGGCTTAGCAATTGTGAATATTTGAACTGTTTCCTCTGTGCTTCTCATCTTGCCCTTTGGTAATTCTCTTCAAATTCCAGAAGCTGCTGTCATATTTGATATGCTAATTATTAGTGCTCCTACAACCTTTTAGGCCTTGTTCTTGTCCAAGCTTTCTAAATCAGCCACATGACTTTCGTGGAGTTACTTCTGAATACGTACCTGACTTGTATGGAGCCAGTATTTCATCTTGGATTTCTTCTTGATTCGTGGCAAGACCAGTCTGTACACGATGTGTTCCCCAATGGTAGTGAGAATGGACAAGCCAAACCCAATGCACAGCATCACGAATAGCCCAGAAAAATGTTTGATCCCCATTTGCAGTGTCTGTGAATAAAATCAAAAGTGGATGTTAAGAAAGGAGGCTGTTAAGTGTATTTTACCAGCTTCTGTTTTCTCATTTGGAAGTGTGGTGTGACTGAATCATAATGGTCAAATACTGCAGAATAATCTGGATACTGTTCACAGCAAAGCCCTTCAGTGCTGCAGAAAGCTCAGTGTTCAGTGAGAGCAAAGAACCTGTCATGGGAATCAGAATCAGCCAAAGACCATGGAAATCTTTTCCTTGTGCAGTTTCCCTAATGAGATTAAGTGTTGAACATGTACGAGAATCCAGTATTTCTGGTGTCTTTGCATTTGTAAAAGCAAATACTGCTTGACTTGCTCTACAGTCAATGAACTTCAAATCCTTCATCAGCAGTGAGCTAAGACCAGCTGTTCATATTTTCTGGGAATTGATCATTGACTTCCTCTTTTTCTGCTTTGCCCTTGATGCAAGGTCATGGAGAAAATGTTTTGAAGTAGTAGCACAAACACAGCACCTCTCCACTCCCTACATCAACAGGACTGAAACTGTGTTTGTTAGGATCCCCAACTGCAATTATGAAAAACAGGAACACTCCTACATTGTCCTGTTAAGCCACCTTTTTCATGTAGAGTAGGAAGCTTTTAATTAAATTCAGTGTCTTATTGGCATTAACCGCGTTTTAAGACCAAGAAACCACGCACAGCAGCAATCTCTACCACAAACACCCGCACTCCGATGTGTGGGTCAGGCTTGCATGTTACGTATAATCTTAGTAACTTTATCCTCATTCCTCTATAACTCAGTTATGACTGTATCAGTAGCTAAAATCTCTTGCTAATAATTACTGCCCGCAGGCTGCTTGGGAAATATTTCCAAGAATAGGAGTTCTGCTTGTGCCTTTCTATTAAAGAATGCTATTCCCCTAGTCAGAAAAAAAAAAAAAAGGCAGAAAATTGCTTCAGTAGATTTTATGTCAGGAGATGATTATCTGGGATGCTATCATCCTGGTTAATTGACCCCTATGTTCCTTCAATTTGTTGTTAGTTTGGTGGGTGGGTGGTGGCGGGGATTGTGCTTTCTCATGACTTTAACAATAGTTGATTAATGGTGAGTCTGTTGAAGTTGAAGGCTTGGAAATCCCTTTCTGTTTGCTCATCTGCTTTTCATATTTCTGTTATTTAAAACACAATGACAAGAGATAGCATATCAGAGATGTTTAACAAGAACAAAGCTTCAGCAATCTAGCAGAGTGAAAACTTTTTTATGTGGCACTGGCAATAAACTCTTATTTTAGGAGTTCTCTGCCAAAATCAACCTGGTTGCCCTGTAGTGCATTGACCAGAATTTTTGGGAAGAGAATTTTTGAATCGGTGAATAAACACTTCAGGAGTGTTGAAGGATATAACTGGGATATAAAAGCAGTTTCTAAAGAAACTTACTGCAACTTGGAAAGGAAGGTGAGAAAACGCACTAGAGTGATTCTGGGGTAGAAGGGAGTCAGTCTTGGCACAAGGGTTTTCTGATTCTAAGAGTCCATCATTCCAACTTAAAAGCAAAACTTTCCTCTCAGCATTGGAATTTCTTACTGGCAAGAACCTGTTGTCCCATACTTTGTCTTTCCAGTTAGGGGAACAGGAGGGTGACACAAAAATCGTGGGTGATAAAGCTTCAAACCACTCAAATGTGTTTGACGGGAGGTCTGTGTGACCTGGCCTCTTTCTTTCAATTAGCAACAGAAGCCCAAATTCTAGTCCAGGTAGCATAAAAGAAGAATGAGGCCTCACATGTGACCTTTTTCCAAAGGTCTTTAGAGCCAAGACCTCAGTATGGCCCATCTCTGAATTCAGCACATACGAACACCTGTAAGAAGCAAAAAGACTGCTACCCATACTAGCTGAACATGCCAGATAAATGTGCTTTTGCTAATTCTCTAAGAAGCATTAATGCAAATCGCTTTCCTTCCTAAAAGAATATTCAAAGCCAAGTATGAAACAACTTCCTTAAAGATGTAGAACTAACAGTAAATAAAAAAATAAATTGAATGAGACATAGAATAATAATTAAAAAGGAATAAATTTGTTTCATTTATATGATCCCAGGCTACTGCTGTTTGGTGTCCTAACAGTCTAAGGGTGGACACTGCCATTAACTCCCTCAGCGGCAGAAACCTTGGAATCAGCTGGTGAAGGTCCTTTTGCTTAGCTACTTGAGAAGTAATGCAGAAGTCTCCAGAGGCATGGGAGATTGGTAAGGAGGCCTGATCTGCTAGCGTTAGGTACAGAAGGGAGTGTTTATATTGTTCTTAAAATAGGAAATAGGTTTAATGGACTATGATAAACTGCTAGCTATTCAAAATAATAATAATAAAAAAAGGCACGCAGTGGCAATTGCAGTGGGTATTCCTGCAAACGTGAGATGTCTCCTCCAGCCTGAAGTCAGTGTTTAATGCCACTCCAGTACGGCTGCAGAAAGAACATTTGGCCAGCATCTTACATGAAATATAATTCCCTTGTCTTGAGTAAAGCTGCTCTGATTTATGCTGACGAGGGTCTGGCTCATTGTCTTGTCAGCTCTGAAGAATAATTTTCTACCTTCCCTAGACACAGGTGAAAGAAATTCCAGCACTGGCATCTCAGATGCGTTTTTCACTTGTAATGGGTAGCTTTTGAAATTGTCCCAAACAAGACATCTTTTGCTAGGAAAGGAAATGCCAAAACAAAACATCAATAATATTTCATCTGGCAGTAAAGAAGAATGTACTGGAAGAGCTGGTGATAAAGGCTGCACAGTAGAGGGACATTTCTGAGACTAAATTCAGTTGGGAAATGAGGTTCGGAAGAAACAATTAGCACAGTGTATGGAGTGATTATTTATAGCAACATCAACACATTTGCATGCCATTGTAGAAAACCAATTTATCAGGCATTCATAATTCCTGGAGACACACACATGTTGAATATTGAAGGAAACCATCTAATAGAGGCATTTTCATAGCTTCATGTTGATCAGTATCAGAGCAGCAAGCTCTACAACTTATTTTGTAGTTTGTGTATGTGTCTGTACATGCAAATATAGAATAAATTTGGAAAGAGCAGCAGTAACCTGGATTCTCTGTGTCACTGCTTTTCTCTCTGCTGAAGTGGTAGGGGTCAGAAGTGTGTGTATTAGGTCTTTGCTGGCAATAGAAAACCAACTGATGACTTTTTTTATTTTTAAAGAAATAAAAGCCCATCATGTGGTGTATTCTCCATTAACCTAGGATAAAAACATGGTCTTTGTTCCAACTTTGTAATCATAAATTCAGGAGGTAGCTCCTTGCGTTTTAGGAGAAGAATCTCAATTATGCCCATGCGAAGTAGTAGGCAGCCATAGCCAATCCTGTGATGATTACAGCTAATTGGTGCTAAGCACTACACTAGCAACAGCCCCTAAGTTATTTGCCACTTGCAAATTGGGAAATTGGTGGTTTCTTAAACAAATACTAGAACAGAAGTGGAGGTACCTGCTTCTTTATATATCCTTGAAGAGACGTTCCCAGTTTATCAGCCCATATCTGCAACTGCTACCTAAACATTTCCTGATGTCTCCTCTGTAGTGATACGCTTTTTCTTTGGGCCCTCAGTAGAAGGAAGGGGATGCAGAGAAGGGAGTTTGATGTTTGTGTTCTCTTTGAAGGGGGGAGCAGAGACAAAAAACCAGCATTCAGTGATTTAATTATTGGATTTAATGGAAAAAAAACCCTCCTCCTTTGTTGTCTACTTCAAGACTGTAAACAGTTTACTCTCCCTGGTTGTACTGAGAGGGTGAAGTGAATAAGACATCAAATACGCCTGTGGTCCAGCTCTGACTAATTAGAAGCCTCTCAAGACTTTTGTGGATATTTTGCAGGTTGTCAGCACAGTACTGGCATTGATGTACAAATTCCTGAACCCAAAGACTTAATAGAGATATCATGTGTGTATTAGCTATAGTAATAAACTATCCTTTCTCGTAACATTTTCCCCACAAGGATTTCAGAAAGCTTTGCTGAGATCAGGAAGTTAAATTTTGCAGAACATTTGTGAAGAAGGAATTATTCTCAGCTTTACTAAGGATAAATGGATATGAAGGGTAGCTATCTAAACTCATTTGGGCGCCTCAGTAGGTTTGCAAAATCCTTCTGATGTTGATGCTCGTATTTAGGTAACTAAGTACTATTGAAACGTGTCCCCCTCTCCAGATCGTGGCATTTCTTGTAGCTGGAGAGATACTGTTATTTATCATTGGTTCCTATGGATGTCTGTGCTTTCAAGAAGCAGCAACACTGAAGTAGTAGGTATCTAATCTCCTTAGGGAGATTATCCTTAGTGAAGACTGGTGACCATGGCTTTAGGGTTTCAAGAGCCAAATTTTGAAATACTGTAAATCATTGTCTTGCATCAGCCATAATTAGCACGAATAAGTACAAGGCAGATTTATAAGAAATCTGTCAGTGTACTGGGATAAAAAAAAAGAGCACTTCCAAGGCAGTACATTGTCAAGTGCCTCTCTGAGCAGACTCATTTTCTAAATTAAAGTATGAGAACACATCAATGGGGTTTTAGTGTGGTAAATTTTATACTGGCTTTGAGGGTTGGACTAGATGGTCTCCAGGTTCCTTCCAACCCTAACAATTCTGTGATTCTATCTAATTCTCAAATTTGCAAGACAAGTTCCTTTCTCCTCTTGTTCTGAGGACTTCTGCACTGATCTGGAAAAATACTCCCTTTTGTAATAAATCTTCTTCTTTCAAGTCATCCATTTTCCGAGCCCTGATAATCGCTGGAAGAAAAACAATGCACATATAATCTGAATTAGATACTGAGAAGATGTTCCCATCTGTGGTATACCAGGCTGGTGATATGGGAAAAACAGCTTTGTATCACCAGGTAGTGCACTTTGTTAGGTTTGGGGGTTTTTTTTACAGTTTCCACAGGTGAATCTAAATCTGCTGCTCATTTGCAGGAGACTGAAAACATGCTTCCTCTGACTCTGCTGCCAGACTCAATACTCATGCACTCCTTTCTTCAGGACCATTGTGGAAAGTATCTTTTACCCAAGGGCAAGTCCAGATGCCAGTGTCTCTTCACACAACATCTGTCATTTTGTAATACACTTCTTCATAATGTTCCCAGTCCTGGCAGTGAGCAAGGGCCAGCTTTCCTCCCCAGACATCGTATGTGCAGACTGAGCAAATTGTCTTGGCAGCAGAATCTTTCATCCCCAACCTTAGCAGTATGGACCCCCACCTCAGGCACCATCTGGAGATGCATGGCACTGTGCCTTCTCCAATGTCACCACCCATGGGAAGTAGTGGGTCTGCAGTAACAGGGTCAGTTGCGGCTGTCACTGTGTGTGTTTATGTATGTTGTTACTGTAAACGTCAGGTTAGGTACTGTTTGTGTGAAGTATCAGTAAGTTATTGATACTAATATGTAATGTGGGATATTGTTATGTAGCAATATATTTTTCATTCCATGCATTGGTTGTTATCTGACTGACCTGCCAGTCTGTGTGCAAATCAGTCTGTAAGTTCTAGAGCTTCAGTTGTCCTGCAACACTTGCAAATGGAGAATATATAAGCCTTTCAAGTGAAATAGAAGATACAGTTTACACAGTAACATTTTTAAAAATGTAGCTTAAATGCTAGGAAACAGTCTGTACACAGTTAGCTTTTTGCAAAGCCTGGCTACTCCCTGGCCCAGAAGAGGCTCTTCTCTTTCACTCTGTCTTGAAAAACCATGGTGTGCCAGCTCATCTCCTAAACACCTTGCCATGCTTGTTACTGCCTGGTCTGAATAGTCAAAACCACTGCTAATTGACAGGCAATTTGCCTGTTCAGGCCATCCACCCTGCCTGCTGTCATAGTGGCTTTGTGCCATAGCTGTTCCGCTACCATGAGCAGAAAGTTGCAAAGCTGCCAATTAACTGTATTTCGGTTCACAAAAATGCCACAGAAATAAAGAATTAGACGTCTCTCCTGAGCTAGTGGGGAGCTAATGTGCTGGAAAGGAAAGTTCTAGGAGCCTGGCCCCTGCTGTAGCGGCATTAATGAGAACAACAGTAGGGTAGTGGAAGGGCTAAGTTAATTGTATGCAAGTTGAAAATGAATGTAACTGATAATGTCCAGATGTAATACGTGCAAATCTAACTGCCAGCTCCACTATCCTCCTGTGCCATGCTCTGGCCTAAGTAGGGACTTCGCAAATTTACAGCAAAGAAGTTCCTTGTAGACTAGAATATGACAATTTCAAATCAAAAGTACTCAAGTGACATTTCTAGGGACAAGCAATCAGTGTGAAGATGCACTGTGACCAAGAATTACTTCTGGTGGAGAGGGTAAGATGCAATCCACTGAAGCAATTCATTCCAAGTTTGAGTTAGCTGCATCATCCATGAATGGGTGCTGGCCAGAGTAAAATGCCTTGGGCAAGTGCTTTTGCTGAAGGTTCATACAAACAGTGGAGTTAAGCCCTACTGACCTCTGCACTTTGAAACTCATCTTTATTTGGTTTCCCAGCTTGAGGAGTCTCTGCATATCTTCCAGTGCCAGTATGAATCATGCCTTTCTAAGTCAACTTTGTTTTCAAATGTAATTCAGAATGAGCAGATAGAGATGGAAAGAGCTAGCAGTGAGTTCTGCCACAGGCAATATAACTTTCTAGTGTAAGATTAGAAATAAGTGATGAGTAGGAAGATGAATCTCAAAACAAATCCCAAAAAAATATTTAACCTTGGTGGGCAGTAGTGGCAGGTGGATAAGAATCAGGTACAGCCTAAAGAAGTAATGATAAAAAAGAAAGATGGATATTTCACCCATTTAAAGGCTATAATGATCTTTATTTCACCTAGGTATATTACCATTTTGGGGTCACTACTCTTGGTGAACAGGTGGCAGTGTGGCACAGACCAGATTTATTGAGAAGACATAATAAAATACAGAGACTTAGCCTAGCTATCAAAAGGTTATCTCTGGGTCTTAGTCTGGTGTATAATATATGTGAATGAGTACCAATGTAGAAGCTCAGGCTTTTCTTGAAAATGAATTACCTGCTTCTGTGTTGAACCTCATCCACATTTCCATGAATCTGTTGAATGTTACTGTGACTGACTGCAAGAAGTTAAGTAACACAGATTTCTGGTTGTACAGGAGTAAAGGATACAAACTGACATAAAGATAACATGACAAATAATTCCCATGCTTCTTAATGCAATGACAAGGAAGCTATGCTTTAGAAAGTGTCTGCTGCTTGGCCCTGTTTAGTTTAGTAGATTTGTCCCAACTATGACATTGCAGGTTCTAAAATGTGCAAGTTCTTGGACAAGAAGAGTGGATGAAAAGGAGGGGATCCTCATTGCAGAAGTGGTAGAAGAATTCTGGAAAATGAGGGTCTGGACTTAGCGGAGCTTACCCTACAATGGCACAGACTTACAAGTGGTCTTTTGTTTCTCCTCACTCTGATTCCATAAGGCCTTTGAGTATATGAGGATTTGTTCAAAGACAAAGTATTTGAGTGACTTTTTAGAATCAGGTTAGTCACCTGAACCAGCTTGTTGGACCTTGTCCTCTGAAGAGAAACTCAGTTATGCACGTTGGGTTAGCACAACGGAAAATCAAATGAGGACTACAGTTACGATAACCAGCCCCAGAGCAGGTAGACCTGCCTTACTTTCTGACCATCATATGGAGGCTACATTCAAAAGACTGAATTACTTTGAAGCACAGCATGTTAAAGCCTCCCTTAAAACCCCATGCTTAAAACCTGTTTGACACTGAGAAAAATGGAATTGCACAGGACTATTCATGTGACGAATTGGTGCTTTCTTCTAGGACTGTAGCAGGGACACCTTCCACTAAATCAGGTTGCTCCAAGCCCCGTCCAACCTGGCCTTGAACACTGCCAGGGATGGCGCAGACACAGCTTTCTGGGCAACCTGTGCCAGTGTCTCACCACCTGCACAGTGATGAGTTTCTTCCTAATATCTAACCTAAATCTCCCCTCTGCCAGCTTAAAGCCATTCCTTTTTGTCCTGTACTACCTGCCCTTGTAAAAAGTCCCTCTCCAGATTTCTTGTAGCCCCCTTAAGTTATTGGAAGGCTGCTATAAAAATGCGGAAAATTGTATGGTCTTCCCTCATATTTTTAAATTTAAAAGGGCTTTTAGAAGAGTAACTGTAAAACTGACATGCTGCTTATGAGATTTCTTTTTCTCTCCAGTGTGAATGCAGCGTTTGTTCTATCTTTGTTCATTTTGCTTTTTTTCACAAAAGACAAAACCAGCTGGTTTTATAACATGCCTTCTGCAGTTTGGCTAGCCAGGTCTTATTTCCCCTACTACTGTATTTGTTGTGGCAAAAAAAAGTTCCTGTTTCTAGAGACAGTCTTGAGATCCTAAGGCTTAGTACAGTGGTTGTCAAACTTTTTTTGCTAATACACCTCTATTAGTAATTTTTCGAGCACGCACTCCTCATATATGTGTATTTATTCATAATTTTTATATATATGCATTACTGAATTTCTCATATTTTCTTCCTGCAAGGCAGTGCATAGTTTCATGGGCTTAAAGAAGCAAATACATGTTCTGGGGGAAAACCAGTACTAAATAAAACTTTTTTTACTGGAAAATGTTTAGAATTGATTCTGTGTCTTAGCTATTTACAGCCCTGGATACAGCTACTGGAGTAAGATTCTCACGATCAGAGAAAGCTCCTCCCTCCATTACTGGGGAATTATTAAGGAGATAGATTTGTCTCTGGTACAAAAGTTTCACATTTTAAGACAATTGTGGTAATTAATACCATTACTATCTGGTAATTTTACAGAGGTTTAATTCAAAAGGTTGTATTAAAATGTACAGTAAAAAGAGGTCATTGAATTAAGTACTTGTCAGGAACGTGCATGTCAGCTACATTAAAATGAAAATTCCACAGACACATGTCTTGTTAGATGATAAAATAATCTTCAGATGAGATAATCAGAAACAGCAGAGAATGTATACTTTTATTTAAATGTGCTTTCTTGTGTTGAATTAATCACAATACTAAAAATTAAGTTGAAAAATAAATTGAATTTTCTTCTATAAATATCTGATGTTAAAATACATCTAACATTGAAACAATCTTAATGAAAACATAAAAAATGTAGTGAGAAATATCCCAATAATATATGTATTAAAAAAGTCAAATGTAGATTTTCTGTGTCTTATCTCTAAAATATGCTAGTTTTCTAGTGATTTAGTCCACAGTCAGACGTTTGCAGTCAAGATGCTCAGGTGACCACTGAAAAGTGGCAGTCAAAGCCTTAGCAAATGGGCTTCTTTTTAGGGGAGCACGGCCATGCTGCCACTTCCTTGGGGAACAGGCAGGATTGGTTTGGTATTTGACTGAATGCTCTGAGGAGATACTGTATTTCTAGCTACGTGTTTTGTACCAGTAAGAATACGTAACTTACGTTTAGGTGGAAGACCCAGGAAACTACAGACCAGT
>NW_009921835.1:0-48795 GCF_000696875.1 Nestor notabilis
GTCCTTTCCAACCCAAACCATCTATGATTCTGGGGCCTTTCATAGTCTACATTTTGCTTTCCAGTGGATGCAATTCCCCTATTTAGGCACTAAAAAGTTTCCAGGTAACATCGCTCTCACAGCCTTCTAAAGCAGCCCACAGAATTAAACAAAACCTAAAATTCAACAGCAGTTTATGACACTGCAGTTGAAAGGAGATATCTGTTTTAAAAGATAGGAAATTACGCATTGTATAAACCCCCAGAAAAAATAAGCCAAGAATTTTCTGTTAACCAGTTAGGCCTCTGGCTACACTTTCCAATGTAATGCGAGCTTTGAACCCACTCTCTCTACCACTATAGAGCTTATGGACTTTCAAAAGGGCGTTTTCAATTTAGGTTGAAAGGTTAATGCATATATAAATGTTATCAAATTAATTTATTCCACATTTATTAAAAGCTAAACATCAGTGTAGTAATTATGATTTTGCATTAAACTGGGGGTTTTGGGGACTTACCTCTAAAGGTTTACATTTTCCACTGTAGTTTATAAGAAGCTAATTAGACCAAACTTAAATTTTAAGCAATTTGTCATGTGTGAATGATTTGAAAATCTAAATGGGAAACGGAAAGCTTTGGGAAGAACTCAAATGTGTTGAGATTCAGTGTGACTGGCAGGTCAAAGGCAAGCTTTGATGTGCAAAGCCCAGCACACTTGCCTGCTAAACCAGCCTGTCAGCCAGTACTATCCTGTGTAACGAGACAGATTCAGGTCCTCAGCACTCAGTGCTCCTTACCACTGCTGAGGGATTACACTGTAATCTTCTCCTTTAATTGTAGAAATGATACTGTTTTCCTTGCTTTCCAGTGCACGTGGCTTTGGAGGAGCTGAGCTGTATTTTCATAGTTATCCCAAGTTACAGACCCATACCCCTACCACCCACCAAACCCATCTAACTTAATCTCATTTGAAAGTAATAATTTCCATCAAACCCACCACCACATTTGTAGATTTCTAATGTGTTTTTTAGTACTTCTGTCTCCCACTTTCCTCTTATATATATTTGGAATAAATGAAGCAGTGACAGCCCTGAGCGCCTGTATGGACATGCTGGCTATATGGGATGTTAGTCTTGGTGGTCTGATAAACCCGAGAGCACAGCCAGCAGATGGCCCAAGCTCTCAAAAAAAGGTCAAAAGCCAGTAAGGACCCTCAGAGTCAAAAGTAGAAGAAAGGAAGAACACTGAGGGATGGAGACATCCACAGGAGTACAAAACATGTCTCCAGAGAGATAGGTGTGAATGACACTCTGGGTTCAAATGTGGCTTGACAAAGGGGGACATGAAGAGCAGGATCATTCTAAAGCTTTCAGCAGGCAATGCTGTAGGACATAGGAATGGTCCTAGGCATGCGTCACACTGATGGGCAGAGTGGAAATGATACTGGGGAGGTGCAACTTAGGGTATCTGTTCTATAAAGGCATCCAAGTAAGAAAGACACACTATTTTTAAAAGCTAGATTGAAGGATCATTTTTTTGCTAAAGGATCCTGGCAGCTTGGTTAGCGAAGTTTCAAGTACACATTTATGTTCTATCTGAGTTCTAGGTTTAACAACGGTTCAGCTTGGGAAAAATTGATCATTAACAACTTTTATCCCCACACATCTCTCCCTACAAGGGTTGTACAAAGGATTCCCAAACGAAAAATTCAGCAAGTTTTGTGTCAGTGCAGTCCCACAGAGAAAACCAGGAACTATTTCTTTGGCTACGCCATACATACTGAAAAAGAAAGAAAACATAACTCTAAGAATTAACTCTATTAGCACTAGCATGTTTTATTTTTTTTCTTCAAAGCTTCTTGGCATGGTTTAACTAACTATGATAACCGGCAATGACTGTGTCTCTATCAAGTGACTTCCTAAATTAGGTAATTAAAAGATAATTGTAGCCACAAAACAGTAACTTTAATTATAAAAGACAGACATATGTATATTGGGAAGACTTCATATTGTCAGGGCAGACTGGAAGATTATTCTAATCTAGCATGACCTCCTGCGTAACACAGACAAGAGCATTTCAATGCTAATATTACAAGGGAGAAAAGTATTCTTCCCTGTTCTGTAAGCAACCACTGTCAGACCAATTTCAGAATATTGCTGCTATCTTCAGGTTACAAAGGCCCAGCTTTGCTCCCCTCCCCCATCTAATCTACAATAAACCACATAAATCTTTGAATTGAGGTCTCTGAACCTGACATAGTCCTTGTCATTTTAAAAAATAATTTCCAGCAAGCTCAATCTAACCTGAACATCGTGGTCACTTGCTGGAAAGGAGGAGCACCTTCTTTACTAAAAATGATGACACAATAGATGGATCCAGGGTTTCTGGAGAAAGCACTTCATGTTTCCTTCAGAAAACGAAAGGAAGCCATTCCCACCTACTATTCTATTAAACAGTATCTTAAATACCATGGAGACTACTCCCTTTTTCTTCTGCAGATGGTAGATTTTAAAACACTTTCAAAACTACCAAATTGTTTTTAAAAGCATATCATTCACATGCTAAATGCTTTTTGGAAGAGGCCAGCCTTCTTATCTCTCACTGCACAATAAAGGGAGGAAAAGTTTATGTAGTTCTCGGTCCTGAGAGCCATCAGTACATCATGAATTGAACACATATATAACGAAGTTTAAACACCATTGCCATTTTTCCTTCACTATTTACTTTTACTGTGACCACAAACACAGTGCATTGTAAAAGAACATTGGCTCTTCTGCAACATTCATATTAATTTTTTCCAATATGTATGCAAGCTTAGAAGCTGGCAAAGAAAAACAGCAAATTGAAAGTTAATTTAAAATGTTCCATAACTAACAACTGTAACACAACTGATCCTACCGTTTGCCTGCAGAAAGGTCAGGGATGGCAGCAGTTTTAACCTGACACAGATGGAGGCATGCTCAAGACAGAGCAGCACACCTCCCCTGGGCATGATGTTTGAGGATTCATATTGACGAGCAAAATGAGGCAGCTCCAACCACATGTGACTGCTTTCACATTTCTTTGTGCCTTTGTAATTTCCCAGCCTGTAGGCTTAGGTCTTCTTTTGGTCCACAGGATACACGTGTCACTAGTTTAGCTGTTGGTTATCTTACCAGTGACTTAATGGCCAAAGTGACAAATCAAAAGCTAGAAAATGACCTTTGGCAAGTTAAAAAAGGTCATGTCTTTTTTTCCTGTCACACATCACATGTTGCTTTAACTTTGGTCTCAGTGAGACACCCACTCTAACAGCCCTGTTCTACGAATGAAGATAGAAATTTAGGAAAAGAATACAGATGGCTATCTAGGTTTTTAAAATTTTGCTTTATTTCTATTCTTAAATATTTAGATCTGATTAAACATAACCTATAGACCTTGCCCAGTGAGCTTGTAGCACAGGGCCATGATCTCCCCAGTGACATGGTACAAACACCTGTTTTATGGCAAGATAACTTCTTGCCAGTCACTTGACCATCCCCAGAATTTCACATTGATAAGTGCATTCTGTCTTGCTTAATCAGATCCTGTTCATTTTGTAAAGAGTATGGAGGGAAAGGAAAAACAGCAGTACTGCTTCTTCCACAAAAAATGGATCTTTCAGTGCATTTTGCATAAGACATAAAATACCTGTGGAGCTGTGCTCTTCCCAATATCTGAGGTTGATCGGTGGTGCTATTCATGGAGGCAAAGCCCTTCTCAAATTATTTCTCAATACAGTTTTAAATAATGTGCTATTTATGTTGCATTCTTTCATTTACAAGCCTGTGTGTGTCTGCTTTACGACACTTACATGCCCAGGCCACTCATGTTCCATATGCATTATAACAGAGATAATTATCATGAAAGATTATTATGAAGAAAGTACTGAAGTTTAATCTTGACAAATGAATGTTTAAACATTCTACTACAAGTTCAGCAAAGTTGGTACCACATACAACTGGTTCCTATTTTTGCACCTTCACCCAGACTGCTATTTAGGGGTCACTAAATTCCTCCAATTAGAGGAATGAAATTCTTACAATTATTTGTAAGGATATGAAAAATAATACTAAATAATAAACTGAAGAAGGCATAGCTGTAAATTACTTGCACAGATTTAGCAGAGACTATTCAAAAGTGCCCGTCCTTAGCACAGCTGGCCTGGCTGCTGCTGCTGAATGCTACAGCAGAACTTGCAATATACAATAATTCTTCAAATCCTTTGCTAACCCAATTCTGGTTTTCGTACATGGAAATAATTGGTTACATAAAATACCTTGACCAGTATTCTGGTTTTAAGGAAGACACTATTGTTAAGTGAATGGAAAAAGTAGGTTGACATAAGCTCAAAAGAATCAGTTTTTCAGCCCAAGAACAGTTAGAGGCTTTGGGATAAATGCTTTAGTTTATACAAAATGTCACACCATTTAGAAATGGCTATTTTAAACAGTTTAGCTGCTGAGGCTTTACTCTCCTAAAATTCATATAATTCAGCATACCAGTACCAGGGCTGGCCAAAGATGAAGAAAGTGGAGGAAGAAATAAAAGCTGTTGAAAAGCCAACACCTCTGTACCTCGTTGACTCCCACTGACTTTGTGCTGATTGCTCAGTCTAAAATAACCTGCTTCAGTAAGTGAGTTGTTATTGATGTCCTCTGTACAACCAAGTGTTCATTACCCTGGTTTGGGGAATGTAAATTACATTGGACTTACCAAATCCAAAAGCGCTGGAGCCACCAACACTCTGGGAAGCCTGAACACTGGTAGAGGTGTAAAGCCCAGTTACCAGTAAGCCATCAAAGAAGGTACTTGTCGAAATAGTCACTGGAAGAGAGAAATAAAATATGTGTAATTATTTATAAGTAGTACTTGCAAGTATTTATAAGTGCATATAAGTATGTACATTCTGTGAGTAGACTCTTGCCCCTGAATGAGATTCCGTCATTCAGTACAGTGAATTCATCTGAATTTCCCCAATACTTATGACACTTCAGTGACTTTAAATTGACAGGAACTGATGATAAACTGATGTCTCCTTTAAATCACATTCCACCTCCTCATATTGCTCTTTCTTGCTGTGAACACCACGGGATCATCACAGTGACTGGCCAGGAAACTGAAGCAAAGTACTGTGGGGTGACTACTGGTCCATTCGCTGATGATACATATTCAGCAGTGAAACAGTTGGGGTTTTTTTAAACTCCAAACAGTCACTTAGTGTTTCCCCTGGGGTACATGTTGGCTTAAGTTTACTGTTAAGTATCTAAAGAACATAGAAAAATTGACTGGCTTAATTTGTTCTGAGCAGAGGAACAGTATTTACCAAGTTTAATCTTCAACTTTTTATATTTAATTATCTTCTTTTCTTTGATTATTCAATAGTACACTGAATAATTCCTGAATCCAACATTTCTGTTCCCATGATTCAAAATTCCGGGTTTTGTAATACATGCTTCCCTGAATGCAGATGCAGGTTCAGAGCCATATGCTCAGTTTTTAAGAAGAGGCCACTTCTGACATGTATGTTAAAAGAACAGCAAAAGAGACTGGATTTTTAAAAATAGAGGGAGTATTATAGAGAGAAAAAGAAGAATCAAATAAGCAAACAAAGATTTTTTCCTGCATTTGATGATGAAGTGGTGAATAACACAGAACCTTTCTTCCCTTTGTGCCTCTAAACCAACAAAGAGGCAAAACATATGTTGAAAAAATATGCCTGTGCGTTATTTTTGAAGACTTGGCAAAACAGTCAGTGAAAAGCATTGATAGAAGGGCACCGGGCCAGTACTTTGCTGCCATTTTGTTTCCCTGTGGGGAAGCATCTTATTCTTTACTGAATAGGATATAATGCAAAATCCTACTGTGAACAGGTGACCAGTTTCTCTGTGGGAAAGAAGTGATATTTTACAATGCTTGTATTTGATTTTGGACATATTTGTGTGATTGTCAACCCCCATTTTACATAAGTATGTAATAGGTCAATTCTTATTGTTGAAAAATTTCCAACACAGTATGGCTCCCTCATTAAACCTCTGGGAAACTGCACAACGCCTCTAGCACATTTCTTAAAAACAGAGTATTAGGCTGTTATTATACATGTGTCAAATGTTTCAGAATAATTTCATAGTTCTTCAAAAGGAAAAAAATTAATCATGACATTCTCAGTGATGATTTTTTTCTCTACCCACTGGTGAAATACATCAAATTCCCATAAAATGAAAGAAAACACACACCACGCCAAGTTAATGACCAAGAACAGGAAAACTATGCTAATGCACAGCCCAGCAACAGGACCTTGATTTTGTGTAGGGACTAGCACTTGTTACTGAGGACTCTTGGCTTGCCCTTCCAAGAACAAGAAGATTCGTCCGAGATCCTCTCCCCCAGGCTTTGTTTCTGCCTTTACACTGGCTCATGCCATATGTTGTTGATGCCAAATATCTGGCGCTTCAGGAGCAAGGACCAATGCCAAGACCCACTTGGACCTTGGAAAACATCTGGAGGGGCACAGAGCACCCAGGACTGGGCAGGCAAGGGGGGACTCTGGCACAGCTCCACCACCCCATGGTGCCCCATGAGCAACACAGCAGTATCACCTATAAGTCCAAACAGTCTCTACTCCATCCTCCACAATACACTTCCTTAGGAGGAGAATTTGGGTGAGTGAAGAAGCAAGAAGTCTTTCCTATCACTGGGGGCTCTGCTCAGTGGGCAGAGGGATGCCAGATCCTGCCACCCGCCACAGAGCAGCACCCCATGCCAGCCCTCCTGGATGCTGCACTGGGGCAAGCAGAGAGCCCTGTCTTGACTTGTCTCACCCCTCACACCAGGGACAGGAGGGAAGCTCACGAGAATGCAGGAGAGCCCATGGGAGCAGGTAACCCATGGCGCAGACATGGACAGGAAGTGCTTGGTTGCTTTGAGACAGTCCAGTGAGAAGTTCTGAGAACATCTTTCCTGAAAAAAGCAGTAGGGCTGCTCTGAGAACAGGCAACATCAGGCAAATATTAGAGGCAACATCACTGCAAATATTAGAGGCAAATCTGATAACAGCTGCTTTAAAAGCTGCCCAACATTTTCTTCTATTTTCAGTTCCTGAGCTCCTTGCCAATCTTTACCCTCGTGAGTTTTTTGGGTCTTTTTTTTCCCATGGTGTCTGCCTCAGAACACTTTAATTATTTAAGGGAGAAGGAATTTCACTCAAAACTGTTCATTCATTTCTGAGATGAAGTTAGAGGAAAATATTGTGCTGCCCTGGCTGAAAAATCCCTGTGTGCTTTGCTTTCAGCAGCTCTTCCAATCTGACGCATGAAAGCTGTCCTCCAGCAGGACAAATCATATAATTTTTTTATAGATATGTATTTTTTTATATATATATTTTTTTTATACATACACACACACACACACACAAAAACCCACACCAAAAACAAAACAAAGAACCCCAAACCAGTTCACACAAGCTCAATATAAACATTTTCATTCTTAGCATCTAAATATTTCTGGAGATTCTGTCCTCATTTGGCACTCTGAGAGCACTCACTGACTAACAGGGCTTGCAGAAGAGTCCTGTGAAATATATTTCTGTCCAGCTATATTGCTTTGTTGGAGCAGAAGTGCTTTGTGAAGGTATCAACTCCTGTTATGTTTTGATCTGGAAAGTTTCTCAGTGTTTTAAATCATAAAGTCATGTCTGCTGGTTGGCAAGAAAGGGGAGGAAGAAGGGGATCTTTATCAGAAGTCTAAGCCTTCTGATGAGAAAACATCAATTCAGCAGAATCTCACTTCTTCAAAAGCTGAAAAATGTGAAAAATGTCACAAAAATGTTGTTCCTAAAGTTTGACCAAAACCATCCCAAATAACTTAAACTTAGGTGATACAAAAGCAGACTTGAGGGCAAGAGAATAGTGAGCATACTAGGATGGAGAAAGCGATGACACTGGAAGAAGTGAGGGGAATATGGCAAAAGAGACTTTTTGGAGAAAAAACAGGTAGGGATAGGGAAGAGAGGACCATGGCTGTGCAAGATATTGGAGAGGGGATAAAAAAACCTGGAAACCCCAGAGATGCTTGGTATGAGGCACTCACACAGTGACCAGAGGAAGAAACCTGGTGCAAAACCACCTGCAAAAGCTGATAGTGAAGTGTGGGTCAGCCTCACATGCTAGCTGAACCACTAGGTCAACCCACTATGCAGCTTTTACCCCATCTTCTGAATCAAGTGAACAGCATTTGCATGACAGGTTTGAAATCTTCCTGCCCATGAATCACACAGACAGGAATACATGGGTTAGGTGGATAACTTCAGTTTATTTTGTAAAAGCCTAGGAGATGCGTCCATGAAAAAAGTCGTATCAGGGCTGGGAAATACAACAGAAGCAGCCTCCAATGCTGCTGTACCCTACCCTTCTTTCTGTACAATGGTTGTGGTCACAAAAAGCTGTATTTCTGAGAATCTTGAGGCCCTCAATTCAATTTTCCACGCTCAGCACATACATGCTGCTGTGCTTGCCTACAGCTGCTACAGAGACCAGCTAAGTGAGCACACAGGCTGGTTGCATCCTGCCAATCTCTGGGGAGCTTGGAGGTGTTATTTCCTTGGGAATGGATGAGGTAGTGTCTCTCAAGAGACACCTCGCACTTCCCACGCCAGGTTTCTGCAAGAGCCCTGGAGTTGGTGCCTCCCATGGGACAAGGAACAGCGATGCCTCTGGCAATGCTGGGAGCCAACATGTCTTGAGGAGGAAGCAGGTCAGAAAGAAAGATACTGGCAAAGATGCTGCTGAAATTATACTACAGGTGGGGGTAGCAGCATAACAGGAAAGACAAAGGGGATTTTGAACTATAGTTATATTCAGATATTGCTAAGAAACTCATGCTATTCTTATGAAAACATTTTTCACCGTTTCCAGTGTAATACGCTACACATACTGTATAGTATTACAGAAGTCTATTCGTCTGTGTAATTAATTGCATAAAAATTGCCTTACGTTCTCTTGATGGATGGACAGTCTCTTGACTGTCTCTGAAAAGACAGCTGCATTTTGACTGATGCTCAAAATAATCAAAGTACCATCAATGAATCTAAATTGCAAAGGCAGAAAAACTGCCAGGTGGAGGACGGGGATCATCACAGGAGATAACTGCCACTAACAGGTCTTACCAAATTTGGCCTCTCCTTAGCATCAGCTAAATGTTACTAGGAGGACTAATAGATATACAGAAATTCCACAGAATTTGCGGCTGCTATTTATGACAATCACAGAGTTACAAACTTTTAAGGCAAGGAAAAGGACTAGATGTAGACATACAGATATAACACAGTGTGAGTGGAGATTTAATGGAGTTCAGGAAAGAATTACTAAAGACAAAAATAATCGAAGCCCTGTATACTCTTTATGTGAGTAAAGACACATGGCTGCAGTGTAAATCTGCGCTTTTGTACACCGTGAAGAAAACTGAAGTAATTTTTGTACGTGAAATGGGATCACCACAGACTTCCTAAAATGAGACCTCCCTGCATAAAAGCAAGGACAGACATTTTTTTGGTTCTTCCCAAGGTCAGAGCCAATTTCTAGTAATGCTGTAACGCTGCATCATTGCACACCTGAGGCATGGCTGGAAACCTTCCTCTTAAGAAACAAACTACTTATACTGAAGTAGTTGGTTTTGGTTATTTTTGCTTGACACCTCAGAAAATCTATCAGCCTCTAAGTAACACGAGTCAGGTGCACAATGGTACTGCCCAGAGAGGCCTCTGTCCCTTCACATGCTCTGGCTTTCACAGGAGACTGTGAAAAGAAATGCAGACTAACATAAAAATACAGCAAAGAGTGACAACATCACACTATATTCAGTGCCAAGCAAAGCTTTACACTCCCCAAAACAGCTAGCAGTAAGAATGTGCCATGACTATCTGCATCTCAGGATCTCTTGGCCAACATGACCTAATCAAAACCTCACACTGGGTTGCTCCCATTTCAGATTTTCTGGCTTTGTTCACAATGACTTTAAAAGTAGAAATTATATGGAGCCCCCAGAGTGGATTTCTGGACTCATTACCTGCAGTCCCAGCAAGCTGGGAAGGGCACAAAAGATCAATCAACACAGGGAAGATGTTCTTTGTCCCTTCTGAAGTTGGTCCCCTCTTTTAGTCAATGGTGCCTTTATGCGACACCAAACAAGTGGCACAAGTGTCAACCCATCTTGGCATGTAGTGCTGTCTTACAGGGCATAGGTAATGCTAAGCCCAAACCCTTAAAATATCATACCACCCCTGAAATGTCAACTACAGATTAAATTGCTAGTAAGAAGAGAATAACCTCTGATGTCTTATTTTAAGGTACACTGTTCAGACACCACAGTGATAAGCAACCTATAAATACTCAGGTAGAATTTTAGAGGTATGCATTCAAAATAGCATGCTGATCTATGTAAATCAATGGTGGAGTATGCATTCTTACAAAACCCAGCAACTGTTTAGACTTAATGGCACTCAGAACCTTATTAGCAAAACAGGAGGAATTAAAAAAAAACCCCAAACCAACAAAACACCAAGTGACACATATGTTGGCATCAAACTGATGTTACTGCTCACAGAAATACTCTGCTTTCAAAAGAAACTAAAATCCAGGAATTTCAAATACGAATGCCATGCAAATACCCAAAAACAGTGTGAATCAGAGGTCTACTACACCTGTCATCCTAAATCCAAAACACAGCACTATAGCAACTACTAGGAAGAAAACTGACTCCATCCCAGATGAAACCAGGACACCTCCTCCACCAAAATCAAAGGCAGGAAACCCAGGGGATTCTAATTGATATTGGGATTGATTTTCCCCAGGTATGTGGGATAAAACAAAAGAGGAAGACATTTCAGCGTGGTTAACTAAACAGACATGGGTGAGGGACAGCATTCTTGCAACTGAAAGCATTCTCACTTAAGTAATGGTTTTCTAAAGCCCACACTAAACTCACAACAGCACACCAGTGAATGCTTCTTGAAGATGGGCAGATGATGCCTTGAATAGCACCATCTCTAACCTGTGATGCCTTCGCCAATAACTCCAGTTACCAGTAGCTCTTGGGAAAAGGGTAGTAAAAATGAACAAGTTTTGAACCTTACTCTCTAAACAGCTTAAAATCAGATCTGGCAGGACTTTGTTATGGTACTAGTTTCAGTGGTTCTGCCCCATGGTCCATCGAATCTCTTTGTCTCCACAGCTTTTCAATTCCTTTCCTAAATTGGTAATGAGCAAAGAACTGAAAATAGATTGCAGATGTGTGGCAAGATGTCAGTAACGATATAGAGAGACATCATTTGTCACTGATGCAGAGTAGCCTATCAGCCTGTTGAAAGAACTATTTGCAGAGACACTACTTATAACATCTTTTTGAAAGTTCATAACGAGACAGTGACAATGACATCAGCAGAAATACAAGCAGTGTTTATTCTTATACTCCTAAACTACAAAGGTTTGGTCACAATTTATAAGGTGAGGCTGCATCTCACCAGAAGTGAGGAGTCCAATGGTTGGGCCTGTGAACAGGCTCTGGTACCTGGTATACGATTCCAATATTAGATCCAAAAGCCTGATTTCTCATGCATCAAAATCCCTAACTTAAATATGATTCTGACCATATCCAGCCACCAGAAACTTGGCCATGTTGAGCAATGAGATGCTTTGTTCCAGCTGGCATCACCAAATACATTAGCACAGCCCAAAGAACTGACAGAGAAGATACAAGACTGGCCACTGCCATAGCCGTCTGCTTCCTAACTAGCAGATGGGTAATTAAGACTCTCACCTAGGTAAGAGGATTCAAACCTGAATTTCCCAAGGAAATACCCTAAAATATTTTAAACCCCACTGTGTGTGTGGCCCAGCAGGCAATTGCATTGTGTATGGGAAAAGTGAATACCAGCTGGCACACAGAAAGCATTGTTCTCTATTCCCATGACTGGGACAGCCTTCTTGGAAGGAGGAGATGGAGGTTTCAGTCAGTGGCCCAGTGAATGTGTTATTGCTATATAAAGTTCCTGAGAACATAATATCTATTTATGTCACCCCATTTAAGCCTGTAAATCTCACCCTAACACTGATGTCTAAAATGGGCCAGATGAATCACACTAAAGAAGTGTCTGATTCTCCTCACTGACTAGAAGGGAGCCTAGACTGTAAACCTCAGCTGTAGTTGTCAACACTGAAGATGGCCAAACCGAGATGAATCTCACTAAGAGTCACTCACACACAGTAACTTAGTTATCCAACTTCTACTTAGATGACCAACTATCACCCACATCAGAGGGAGCTGAACAGGAATTAAGCAGCCTAGGACCCAGAGCTCGCTAAGGACATTAGAGACAATGACTATCTTTATCTTCTTTCTTGTGTTATGCCAAATATATTACACATGCTTAGCAACTTAGCAAGCACTGTTGAGGAACCAAGCTCCAAAGGATATCAGCAAGTGTCTGTTACCCCATTTGGTAACTCACAGGGCACTGAACAGCATTAATGAAGTTTAAGCAGTAAAAATAATAATCTGGATATGAAACAAAACCTGTTTCACAAAAATGTACATCAGCTATGTCTCTAAAAGCGGTGTCTAGCAGAAGCCACCAACAGTCAAAATTCAACCACTGAATTCTATTGCATACTATAGCCAAAAAAAGAATGATCATCTAAATGCTGTTTCATGTAACGACTAATGAGGATTACCAGTTATAGTGCTAGTTTAAGAAACATAAACCAAACCATATTTGTTAAAATGCATCTCTGGGCAACAAAATATTATTATGAGAGTTAATAGCATAACATAACAGCCAGCAACTTACATTTTAATGGTACGTACACAATGGCGAGTCTTAAATAATTGTGAAACATTTTGCCAGTCATAGTGTATTATTTCTCTTATCCAAAGTCCCAGAAGCAGGTGGGAAGGAATGATGGTCGTTCTTAGACCTCACCAACTACAAAGGGTATGAAACAAGGCTGGTTACTGGTCTATGTTGGAACTGTTTTGTGTCCTTATTCAGCAACCACCAATCTCCTTATTAACTTTAAAATTCAGATTTTGTCATGCTTCTATAAAATGCACCAACATAAGGTTTTTCTCAAAAACAGATAAAATGTTATTGTGATTACCTTTTTATTACTCCAAGCCTGAGAATATTGACCTTCGTTTTGAAGCCTAACCTTATTTTTCATGCCTTTCAAGTTTATGTGAGGCTGCCTGTTTGATACCCATACATGAAAATTTCATATTGTTGGCTGTGCTCTCAATAAATTATTTAGAAGGTCTGAATATTACCGCAGTGTTCAGATTTTCAGAAGAGTTTGGTAAATCCCTTTATTCTGCTGTCCTCAAAAGACAAACAGCTACTCTATTCACAACTAACAATAGCATTAAAAAATAAAATGAAGGCTGGCTTGGAAGAGAGAAAGTGTAATTATCTACTGGGAATTTATTATAACTCAGTAATATCTAAACATTTTGCAAGAACTTTTGTGTTAAATTTAGCTAAGGAAGCATGCCAACTAAACCCAGGCTGTTGAACATGTTTACCTCAGGCTAAAAGAATACAAATCCTCATATAGACACATGAATTATGATAAGCAAATATCGTGAAGTGCATGAGTTCCAGTGATACTAGAGAATAAGGAAGCATCTGGCTGCTCACAGCTTGGGTGGGAGTACTGTTCACTGCATAAAAAACTGTCTGGGTGGCCAGGCCCAAAGAGCAGTGGTGGAGTGAAATCCAGTTGCTGGCCAGTCACAAGTGGTGTTCCCCAGGGTTCAGCACTGGGGCCAGTTCTGTTTAATATCTTTATAAATGATCTGGACAAGAGCATCAAATGCACCCTCAGTAAGTTTGCAGATGATGCCAAGTTGGGCAGGAGTGTTGATCTGCTTGAGGATAGGAAGGCTCTGCAGAGGGATCTGGACAGGCTGGATCAATGGGCTGAGGCCAGTTGTATGAGGTTTGACAAGGCAAAGTCCTGCACTTAGGTCACAACAATCTCATGCAATGCTACAGGCTTGGGGAAAAGTGATTGGAAAGCTGCTTGGCAGAAAAGGACCTGGGGGTGTTGGTCAACAGACAGCTGAACATGAGCTTGTGCCCAGGCACCCAAGAAGGCCAAGAGCATCCTGGACTCTATCAGCAATAGCGTGGCCAGCTGGGCCAAGGAAGTGATGGTTCCCCTGTACTCAGCACTGGTGAGGCCATATCTTGAGTGCTGTGTTCAGTTTTGGGCCCCTCACTACAGGAGAGATATTGAAGTGCTGGAGTGGGTCCAGGGAAGGTCAACAAAGCTAGTAAAAAGTCTAGAGCACAAGTCTTATGATGAATGGCTGAGGAAACTGGGGTTGTAAAGCCTGAAGACAAGGAGACTCAAGGGAGACTTTACCACTCTCTGTACCTGAAAGGAGGTTGTAGCAAGGTGGGTATCAATCTCTTCTTCCAAGTAACTAGTGATAAGATGAAAGGAAATGGTCTCAAGTTGTGCCAGGGGAAAGCTAGATGGGATATTATGAAAGAATTCTTCACGGAAAGGGTTGCCAAGCACTGGAACAGGCTGCCCAGAGAAGTGATCGAGTCACTGCCCTGGAGGTATTTAAAAGATGTGTAGATGTGGCATTTAGGGACATGGTTTAGTGGCGGACTTGGCAGTGCTGGGTTAATGGTTGGACTTGATGATCTTAAAGGTCTTTTACAACTTAATTTATGATTCTATGATCTTCAAATCAAAATACACGCAGTTTTATAAGATATAAATTATAAATAACATAATAGGTCTATCTTCTCCTAGACATCCTGAAAAAAACCCCTATGGCTCCATTTACATTTTTTGTAGATTTTTTTTTCCTAATAAAACAGATCAGCTTCTTCCTTGCTTTAGAACTTCTTCAATTTGCCCTATAAATTTGCTGAAACCTTAAAACAGCCCACTGCAAGCCTGCTTGTTACTCCTAAAGTGTGTAAATAATGTTTATCCAAGTCTTAATCTACTGCAAAATTATATCAGTGCATTATGGAATCTAATACCTATTTTAGAGTATCAGTGCAAGTGTGACAGTGATTTTACACTGATAGACACAATCTGTGTTGGCTATTTTCAAAAGCTTTCATCACTAGATTTTTTTCAAACCTTCTAGAGAGCGGCAGTTCTGAATAGCAGAGTATACGTAACTGGTGTGAAGTACAAGATTTGGGATGCTAAAATTCACTTCATCTGCTTAAAGGCAGGCAGCCAGTACAGCACAGGCCAAGGAGTGAAGTCCTGCCCTTGTAGACTGGCAGGCAGGGACCAGGGATGCTGTACATTGTCACAAACAGCACTGTACACATACTTAGGCAATTGAATTGTCCCACTGAGCTGGGCCAAAAGTCCCTTCCAGCCTCATTGTCCTGACCCCACCCAGCTGCAGTTGCTTTTGGAGTACAAGAAACAGAGAAAGAGAAAGGGCCCCACGTTCCCTCAGCATACACTCCCATCTCTTGGAGTACGCTGGCTTGTGACATATCATAGTCATCAATGAACCATTAAAGCATCCATTTAAATAATTGGATTTGTACTTTGATAGCTTCAGGTGGCAAAGACCACCATAATTCTATTATCTAATGTGCGAAAGTTTTTTTCTTTTATTTTTCAAGCCCTCTTTTCTCTAAATTCTTGCGGTTTTAGTAACAGCGAAACGTTTTTATTTTATCAACAGCATTCAACATCTATAGGCATCTTTCATATCTCTCTCAACCATCCCTTTTCCCAAACTGAGGAAACTTACTTTAGCTTCCCATTACACATAAAGATGTTGCCTCTCTCCAATCATGTAATTTTACTATGATTTTTCCAAGCAGAAGCAACTAGATCTGCCCATAACACTGAAACCTGGGCATATCATTTAATACATGCTCAGTGGCAAAACAAAGCTGCTGTTTTACTCTTCACTCCTTTCCTCCTAATTCCCTTCATTTTAACAGTAACTCAGTGTTAAACGTTACTACCTTGAGCAGCATGCTATATGATGCTGTTACCTTGTTGTTAAGCCCCATGTTTACTTTGACCACTCTTCACTTCAGGCATTGAGCCTTGACAATGGCACTTCCTCATCAGCCTCAGACCTCTCTCCTCCTTGTGTGACATAATTCAGGTGAAAGCTGATACAGCTCTTATAATTTAGATGATAAGAGTGACTAATAAAGTTTCTAACTCCACTTATCTTTAATATATTTGTGCTTATGTTCCTTAAACCAGAGCTTAACAGGATTGCTTAATGGACTGCAGTAATAAAAGACCTTAAATAACCTGGTGCATGCAGTCTAAATAGATTGGGCATCCAATATAGCAGCTGTGCATTGGACGTGCAGTTGGGTTTTTTTAGTGTCAGACTGGGGATTCATCTGCCTGGATGTGAACAGAACATTTTCCTCCTCACCCAAACTGCTCATCTCAGAGTCCTTTCTATACAACAGATCTACCCTGCAGAGTCAGCAGTGTCTGTGTAGCAGCCTGTCCAGCCCCACAGTAGAAAAAAAAATCTACCAAATCTACCAGAAGTACCAAAGCAGGTTCTGTGAGAGTTTGCTATAGCCCCCTGGGGAGCAAGGGAGTGAAGGTGCATGAGAGTCCTGATTAGAAGGGCAAAAGTAAAGAAAAAGAGTACAGAAACATAGACTGAAGTACACCAAGAGTTGCTGAGAACCATGAGCAGAAGAAGGAGGACCAAAATACACAAAGCTGATTATTATGGGAACAGGGCACAAGAGTTTAAAGATGTGATTTAATTTTGTATGTATGATTCATGCAACAAAATAATTCTGCTTAAGCACAGTCTCACATTTAGTTAGTGCAGAATGCTATTAAAAAAAAAGCCAGACAACCCCCATCTATAAACTGGAATAAAAGTACATAATAGCCTAGAGATTGATTGACATTCTAAGTTAAATTAGGCAGAATGGAGTAAATGAGGCTTCATATGGGGAAAATATAGTAGGGTTTATACTAAATATAAAGCAGTATTTATACTAAATTCTGGCTTATGAATGATGACGGGACTGCAATAAATGTTTTCCAATCCTTTGACCATACATGGCATAATAGTATTGTAAGGTCTAATCAATGAAAAATTCTTATTTCCAAAGGTTTAAATCAGAACAACATGTACAAGAATCTGAGAGAAATAAAAAGAAACATTCACTTGGTCCTTGACATTTATAACACACCTAATGAAAACTGAGTGAAAGAATGAAAATAATGTGCTTAAGAAATGAAATTCCTAAACTAAGAGCAAGATTAAAGCTCAGTGGCATCTGTTTGTCTTATCTTTATGGATAGGTGGCTAAATGGGTCAGAGGCAGAGATAGTCACCGTAATACAATACATATGCTTATCCTTTACATTGTGGTTTGTAAAGGCTAAGCATGTCAAGTAACTGATGGTTACCTCACTAAGGGTATGACTGTGGGTATATCATTTTATGGTAAGTGGTTTGTTCTTTGTTTTAGGTTTTTATAATGCTCAACTAGTGAGCAAGAAAGACCAAGGACGGAAACAGCAGGACTGTGGCAGGCTATGATTAGGAAACAGTTGGCATGGCTCAGGGGGAAAATCCATGAAGTGCAAATGCCCTCTCTCTATTTTGCCTGGGCAAAAGGTTGGATCTGAAGATGAAAAAGCTCCCTTCCACTCCTGTTTCTAGACACTTTCTAGCAGATGCTTTGCTACCTTTAAATGCTCACAAACATCTAAGCCTGATGTTCTGATAAAGAAACAAGCCAAGCCATGCACAAACAGAAAAAAAATGACTGCAGCACGATGACTTTTGTTGGATAAACTTAACAAGCAACTAAATGACAATGACAAGTACTTTATATACACAGCTAATTCCCAACTTTTTTTTTTTTAAAAAAAAAAAAAAAAAAAAAAAAAAAGGAACAGGATAGTTCTTGTCCCTGGTGTGCATAACTATCCCAGACAATACCAGTACAAATTCCCCAAGCACATAACAGATTTTTAACAAATCAGTTCATGTCCTTTTTCCATGCTGAAATTCTTTCTGCTCCGCGCACCCCAGTGAAAGAGATAAGTATTCACAGCCATGTCCCTGCTATGACTCATATCTTGTTAGAACAGAAACACGCACTTGGCTCTCTAGACAAAAAATCCCACAGCCTCTTGCCTTGGTTTGCTGCAAGCCTATGGCCCTCCGGGTTGTGCACTGTTGCGTCACAGAGGTCTTCATGTCCCACAGGACACAATTACTATGAAGTTCCTCCGGAATAAGTGATATATTCTGCATATTATTATAGAAGGGTGGCAAGGAATAAATGGTAAATATGTTAACCCTATGTCCTGGGTTCAGCTACAGCAGTCATTTTTTCTCCTTCTTAGTAGCTGCTGCAGTGCTGTGTTTTTGACTTTAGTCTGGTAACAAAGCTGATAACACCGATGTTTTTAGTTGTTGCTCAGTAATGTTTACTCTGACCAAGGACTTTCTCAGTCTCATGCTTTGCCAGAGAGGAGGGGAAGCCAGGAGGAAGCAGAGACAGGACACCTGACCCAAACTGGCCAAAGGGGTATTCCATACCACAGCACGTCATGCCCAGTATATAAACTGGGGGGAGTTACCCAGAAGGCCCAGATCGCTGCTCGGGTCGGGCTGGGTATCGGTCAGTGGGTGCTGAGATATTGTATCCTCTCCCCTTGTTATTCCTCTTATCATTATTATTGGTAGCAACAGTGGTTTGTATTATACCTTAGTTACTGGACTGCTCTTATCTCAACCCATGGGAGTTACATTCTTTCGATTCTCCTCCCCATCCCTCTGGGAGCAGGGGGAGGTAGAAGGGGGAGAGTGAGTGAGCGGCTGTGTGGTTCTGAGTTACCGGCTGGGCTTAAACCAGGACACCCTAATGTTTCAATGTAGCCTTGACAGTTTTCATGCAAGGAACCAGCAGAGCAACTTTATGTCATAGAGACAGTGCTCAGAGCAGATACACCTTAGGCAGAGAGAAGAGTCAGTTGGGTGGAATGGAGCTAGGGCATACCTTGTATTTAAGGCCTTTGCTGTTGGGAGCATAAAACCTGTGCTCTTTGGCTGTAGGTTTGAAGAGGACTGCAACAAACATGGCAAATGGGTGGGATATCACATGGCATGTTCTGTTACTGTGTTGTCAAATACATACTTGAGATTAAAAATTTCCATTCTTTCATGTCAATCTGAAAAGTCTCAAAACCAACATAGTTACACCATGGGAAAGTGAGCTACCTGGCAAACTAAGATGGACAACTACCACAGCCACCCTCCAAGAGAGGAGAAGGTTAGTAATAGGAAGAACTAAAACAATTGCCACAATTACTTGTACTGGTATTCTCAACAAGAAGCCAAGGTAGCCAAGAGCCATGATAACTAGCAGATCTGTGCCAGAGAAACAAAAACCCACAAAGAGGTTTTTATCTTCCCAGCTTTTCTTCTTCAGTTTGCCAGTGAAAATGTTAATAGTAAAACCAAGAAAGCACATCTGTACATTTTACACCACATTAGCTGAGAGGTAAATGCATGTTCTCCTACCCAAAATCTTAAGAAACTTGGACTTTGCTAAGTAAGACTCTTGCAGAAATATTAGCAATAATTAGTGTGGTGCCAGTATTATTTGAACATTTATTATCTCAAATATGAAAAGGTAGAATAACAAAGGGATTTTAGAAGACTGAAATGGTTAAAACCTTATAACTGATAAAATATTCTTACTATGTCTTTTTTCAATGAAAATTAAATACTTTGACCTTCCTAAGTATTATTTCAGCTTAAAATTATATACTGCAGCTCAATTGTTGAACTGGAAAAAAAAGTTTATTTTTTATTTACATCAACATGAGCAGGCAGTGTGCGCTTGCAGCCCAGAAACCAACTGTATCCTGGGCTGTATCAAAAGAAGCGTGACCAGCAGGTCAAAGGAGGTGATCCTGCCCCTCTACTCTGCTCTCGTGTGACCTCACTTGGAGTATTGTGTCCAGTTCTGGTGGCCTCAACATAAAAAGGACATGGAGCTGTTGGAGCAAGTCCAGAGGAGGGTCATGAGGATGATAAGAGGGCTGGAGCACCTCCCGTATGAAGGCAGGCTGAGAAAGTTGAGGCTGTTCAGCCTGGAGAAGAGAAGCTGCATGGAGACCTCATAGCAGCCTTCCAATATCTGAAGGGGGCCTACAAGGATGCTGGGGAGGGACTCTTCATTAGGGACTCCAGTGGTAGGAGAAGGCTTTAAACTTAAACAGGGGAACTTTAGATTAGATATAAGGAAGAAGTTTTTCACAGTGAGGGTGGTGAGGCACTGGAATAGGTTGCCCAAGGAAATTGTGAACGCTCCAACCCTGGAGGTGTTCAAGGCCAGGCTGAACAGAGCCTTGGGCGACGTATTTAGTGTGTGGTGTCCCTGCTCGTGGCAGGGGGGTTGGAACTAGATGATCTTCAGGTCTTTTCCAACCCTAACTATTCTATGATTCTAACATTTAAATGTCCTTTCCAAACAACACTCTGTGCTGCATGGTCCCTTTATCCAGGACAGGCACTTTTCTATGCTTTATGCTTCACATTTTACAGCCTAGTCCATACATCCAGCCTACCAACAGAGTAAAGGCAGTAAGAGTCCAACCACAAACTTTGTGCTACTACATAACAAAACAAGAAAATGAAATTTAATCTTGAGGTTAGAAAGAACAAAATGTATTAAATTAGTTTGGGGGGAAAAAAATAAAATAAATGGCAAGCAAAAAATATTTTTCTTGAGTCAAACTCCCCCTTCCAAAAATGTTGTTTTCTAAATTTAAAAAGAAAAAAAGTCATAAGAAATGGAGAATTTTTCCCAATAAAAGTTTTCATTCTCCAGAAGCTGCGGTTTCTATTATAAATCATTCCTGTTCCTACTACATTTATCCCACTTCCCAGAGGGCAAAGGTACACTTTGCCATTACTGAGTCTATTGTAATGCCTCCTTATGATTTTTTTTCTCTTTTACATCTGACATATTTTTCCTTATTGCTAACACTGAAATAAACATGACTAAATACAGTTTTCCTGTGAGCTCACATGCAGAAGTAGCTTGGGCAATGTATTCGTTTTGCTGTTTATGTTATTCTGTTGAAAACAGGGAGAACTTGGCAGTTTCTCAAGTCCCAAAGAACAAAGTCAAAATGAAACCAAGCTGTCATTAAGCAAGATCTCTGATCAGACTAGCGTAGAGCTGTAGAATTTGCCTCAGTGTTCAAGATGCAATCTCCCTCCAAAATCCCTGGAAAAACGTCATATTATGTGATTTCTGCTGGTTTTAGACTTCCACTTTCTTACCCAAGGACAACTTCCAAGGGCTGGAATCATGCCTCTCATCCTTGTAATGAGATGGACAGTGTGCAACCTCCTCTCCTTCACATTCCCACAGTTCTCCAAGGGCAAGAAGAAATATGTGCTACAGAGACAGATTATACCCAACTATCTCAGAAAGTTAGACAGGAAAAAAATAAAAATCAAGACATTTAACCCAAGGAAATGCTCTTGGAACTGGTATTTATGGATGCATATTTGGGTATTAACCTGTAGCATTGTTGTGCTCATTCTCTTCTCTGTTAAACTGCAGGTTTTCTTTTTGCAGCAACCAGAATTATGCGTGGTGCTGTAGAGAAACACTCTTCAAAAGGAAAAAACACTGCATCAAAGCAAGATTTCTACCTTGGACCACAGCAAATTGCTTTGCTAGCCTGTTATTATAGTCAAGGCATTCTCAGGCAGCTGGGCCTCATTACAGGCAATGGAGCTTTAGCCATTAACTTCAGAGAGATCAGGATAAAGCACTGAATGCAATGAAGATAATTTAAAGCATGTTAAGCAAGAAAATGAAATGGTATAGAGCATTGCTAATGCCATATGTTAAACATGCTTCCTGTTGAGTGTTGAGAGATTGTATATGCCTTAGGAGAGACACTACTATAGTGTTTTTGTTCTCTTGCAGCCCGGTGGGGCACTGCCCTGATGCAGGCCTTGCTGTGTTACAGCAGAATGAACAGCTAAAAGATGAGGTCCATCCCTTCTTCCTTGTTGTACCTGTTCCAGTGGAAGAAATATTTCCAGGCAAAGCATCATTGCAGAAAGTAGCTTTTGGGGGAAGAAAAAACACAAGGTCAAAAGTTTGCCTATACAGGATTTGCAGATTTGTTTGTTGTGAGTTTTAACAGCAGTGATACAGAGAATTGGAACATAAATGATGCAGGCTTTTGCAGGTGGGACCAGACTTAGAGCTGTGTTTCTAATATATCTATAGCCTTCCATATACCACAGGTAAACAGGAGGCTGTTTGATCTGCTGCACTACAGAAGAGAGATCTTGGGAGAAGCACATGTAGATAGGCAATGAGCAGTGCTGCCAACACGGGATGAAACACTTGGAAGTGGTCAGCAACTCTGGGCCCTTGCAGGCCAGGAAGGACAAGGACACCCAAGGCCAGGACCAGCGAGGGGGAGCATCTTCTCTGCATACCCCTGCTGAGTCCTGCTGCGGTTTGTCCTACCAGAGAACAAACCAGCACAGCAGACACTTCAACAGAAACAATTTACAGCTTTATAAAGCTAAATCCAACCTGACTTATGTCGCTTCCAGCCCTATGAGCTGTCAGTGTTGCCCGTAAGGTGCATTTTCCATGTCTCTGAATGTGGCAAAGCTGTTTTGTCTGGGACCTCGTGAATTTTGTGGAACACTGGAGGGGAGTTTTTCTAGTTTACCAAAACCCATAGGCAGAACCAGACTTGAAAAAGCAACTTTTTAGAAAGTTAAACATTTTATAAGTCCTAAAAAGAAATTTTTTCTCCACCATCATTCATTCAGCTTGCTCACTGTTACAGCATTCTTTTTTTAACTCATTTGGGGTTCAGCATGCCAGGTCCGTTCCAACTCTTCCATAGATACTAAGGCTCATTCTTCGGCTTTTTAGTGAAGTTTGTTCATTGTGAAATAGCACAGCTCCAAGCTGATCAAAGTTTAACCTCAGCCTAAGTCCAGGACTTGCCTAGTCTCAATCCTCCCCAAAATATTTCCACATTTCTAAGGAAATGCTTAAGTGTTGCAAACACAGAATTTCAGCTTCCAGCTGAGTTTGTGCAAATTTTAGTTGTACTGTATTTTTGTGAATGGTACACTTAAAAAGAACAGCTGCTCCCAGTTAGACTTTAGGTGATTAATTCTGAAGTAGGTTTTATGAAAGAATGAACAATAACAGTGGAAGGTCCAGACATTAATATTAACCTGTAATAAAAAGAATTACTTTTAAACCATCCCTAGAAATAAAAGATGAGTACCTGGTCCTACAGTGCTGAAAGAAGCTCACAGATTAAATTATATCCAATCAGGCAAAATACAGATATTAAACATTTATGAGCAGCAGCTCTGATATTCTGAAATAATCAGTTCTGCACATTTAAAAGTTTTAATATTTAATGCTACTACCTCAACAGTCCTGCAGAAATATTAAACTTCTGTACAGTGCTTTAAAAGAAATATCAAGAAATCTTACTACACACAACATCTGAATTGAGGCTGTAGGTTTTGTGCTGGGCTGTGTTTTGTGGAGAACCATGACTATAACATATTGAACTCCAACTGAAATTATCAACATTTTCACCATAGATGAAACAGGAATAAGGACAGTAATACCAAAAATAACAATAAAGCCAGGGGTAAGTACATCTGCAATCTGATTAAGTGTCGTAGGCATGATGGATTACTCAGGAAGGCTTACTAATATCATACTTCCATGAAATCTCTGAGATGAGCGTAAATGGCACGCTAAAGGCGTTTTAGATATTGTAGCATATTAGTGTTAGTGTGTTAATATAGTAAATCTCCAGAACACCAGCTGTGGTAAGCAAAAATATATATAGATATTTATCTGTCCACAAATTTCCTCACTGTAAAAAGCAAACACTCTAAAATTTATCTTCACTGCTGCCAATAATGGTAATTTTAAATACTACATATATGAACTGTTATTTATGACTAGTTTTAAAATACAGTGTTTAAAAACACATTTAAGTTGAAAATAAAGACACGAAGATCTTCTTTAGAAGAGACTGAGTCAGGTATTATACCAATTCCATTATTAGAATGCTTGCTTTGATTATAAACATATTTCTGAGATTCTCTATTTTATTACTCCTGAATAAAGTAAAAATTCCTTGGAAAATTCCTAGATAAAATACTAAAAAAAAAAAAAAAAAAAAATACACTCCTGAAAGAACTGTTGAGGTTTGGTGTAAGTTGTAAGAGGACAACAGTGTAAAGCCTACGCTATGAACACATGCCCATTTTCAAATCACTTAGATTGACAGTTTGGAGTCAAGATTCTGCAACATCTGACCTCCTTCCCAGCTCTTTGCCTCTTGTCAGTCAGTATAAATTCCATATATAGCTATCATTTTGCATGGTCTTGACTGCATTTTCATTATAGGCCACAAAACTGACATTACCATACTATAAATCTAAATACTACTGATAAGTTCAAAGAGAGCCACAGCTATCAGGGATACCCTATCATTGTAAGCTATAGCACATAAAAATCAGCATATGTAGATCATTAGCCAAGACTCGTTAGCAAAGCCTGCCCCCTCATACCAGCTATTCTTAAGAGCAACAAACTCAAGAAAACCTCTTCCAAAACGAACCGAAAAATACCAAAAATTAGGAAGAGATCACAAACCTTTATTCTCCATTTATTTCTGAAGAAATACAAACATCGTCCTTTAATGTCATTCCCTTCTAGTAACCAAATCTGCCACAGAAGCATACACTTCGCAGATGAAAGAGAGAAGCTCCACTTCAGTCCTTGCACCAGTCTGTGCTCCTGCTAACCCATACTCATAGCCAGAGAACTCAAACAACCAAAGCTTCCACACACAAAAGCACCTGCCCAGGGATTATTACCCTTTACTGGTAAGTGAACTAAAAAAACCCAAGCAATAATTCTGCCCCACAATGAGATGCTTGTAAGCAGCAGCCAGGGTCCTTTACAGAACCAGTTAAAACAGAAGCAGATCCTTCCTCCTCAATGATGAACATCATTGTCCAAGAGCAGATAGACACATGTGGAACAGTATTGCTGGCAGTTGCTTTGGGAAGGGTTGCGTTTCTATGAAAAACAGAGGAAAGTGTGGGGAAGTTAAGAGAAAAGGCATGAAAGAAAATGCAAGGACACAATCCAAATAACTGTGCTGAGCCCAATTCTTGTGTGAACCCAATTTCCTTTTCTCCTACAAGTGATTTGTTCATATGATCCTAAAAAGATGTAAAGATCTAAAAAGAGGTAATCTTGGTGGCATCTGCTATCAATGGAGAGGTGTTACTACCAATGTATCAAAAAGGTGCATGTAGTAGATGAGCCACAGCGGTCACAGAGGAATAAGGGACAAAGTGACCCTTCATCAGGAGTTCAGAAAGAGTTTAAAACCAAACCAAAATTATGAACCAAAACTGTCACAAAAGAATTTCTAGAAACTTCTGGGTTGGGTTGTTCGTTTCCAGAAAAGTCAGGGGGTGCCTTGCAAGATAGATGGGATTCTTACTGAAATAGCCACTGCAGACTGGGGGAAACCTATTTTCAGGTCAGAATGGTGAATTAATTAACCAATTAGCAGCCTGACCTGATTGCACAGGCTAAGCTTTTCCACAAAACAAAATTTGGACTAACTTGGAAGATGCTAAAAAAGAAAAACTCATTAAAGAGCTGAAGAGATGAGCAATTACTCTGAGAAACAGATGAATTACGAACCACAAGGGCACCAGCCACCTGGATGTTAAGTTCACTCAGCCACAAGATTTCTCTAACAGCAAACATCCACCACATTTTAGTTCTCTGGCTGCACACATAGCTGTCCCAGAATGGAAAGCTCTGGGTATCCCACATAAATGACAGAATAATCTTTAGAGAGAAGCTCATGAGCTCAGACCAGTTTGGATCAGTTCAAACTCACGTATAATGTGCGAAAAGGCAAACAACCCCCGGAAGTGTTTGTGTTAGGGAAAAATAATCCTCAGCATGAATTTCATTGTGTTTCTTAGATACATCTTCCTCTGGACAATAACATTCACATCCACATATGGTTCAATACCCACACGCAAGTCCTGGAGAAGGACACCAGTCTGATTGGTCAGACACAGTCCAGCAGTAGGAAAAGAGCAATCCTACATCACAGAGGGCCTGAAGAAACCTCTGTTCCTGGCATATCAGAGCATAAATATGGAGTCAAAAACCAAATTATTATGGAACAACACTTGTATCTACACAGGTGAACTTGGACTTACAGACTAATAACAGAGAAAGGAAGTTTTCAAGTACATGATATGGACTGCAAATGAAAGAACAGTGGATACTGGCTTAGGCATCACCATTGTTTCAATAAACATAGGAAAACAGCTGGAAAGCAAACCCCTAAGTGGCAGTGTATGTTGCTGACAACTCTGAGGAAATAGCTTGTCCCCTTGAAATGGGGGAAAACAGGATTTAACTGTAACTGACAGGAATTTGAGAAGATTCTGACAGTTAAAAAAGCACACAATCTAATACCTTGTTCAGACCTAAGGATGGCAAAAACAAAATACCACCAAACCCTTACAAGGCAAATGTAATAAAAATGAAGCGCATTAAGATGTAGCTCCTTGAGATCCCTGGGCAATTTGCCATTGTGAGCAGTGGTCTCATGCCTCCCCAGGCAGAAACAAAGGCAACAAGAAAGAGCAAAGAGTGGCTAAACCCTTGTCAGAGACTCAGTATCTCAGGGGAATTTTAGCTGCTAAAATTTCAGTTCATTTGAGACAGCAGTCCATCCATTTGCAAACTGTTACTGAAAAGCTACAGATAACAAAGATGGGAACCATGGCTGTAAAGGTGAAAGAGCAGTTGCAGGAAATACTAGAGTGAGAAAGCTATAAGGACAAAGGAAGGTCTCAAACCCTCTCACGCACTTATCCCAGCCCAGTGGGTTTACATTTAAGGAAGAAACACCAGATAGTTCTTTGTGAGCATCAAGATTCACTTTCCAAACCAACAATCATAATTAAGAAATTGTATTGCAACAGATCATGCCACACTAATAAACTGTAGAGAAGGATAAGTATGGAGAAGCAGCTTTCTGTGAAGCACAGAGAGTTTAACAGTGATATTCAAAAGGCTTCTTACCTATAAGCATTGGCAGATACCCTGGATATTACAGCAGGTTTAGTGTGCTTTCCCCAAACTGACCTGAAGAATGGTGAAGAGCCAATAGAAGTAGATCCAAATGGTAAGAAAAGCACAGCTTTCACAAATCATCACCAATTTGCATTGATTAATGTTGCTTTACACCTGTGTAACAGGTGACATAAGCAGCCTTTCATTGCCAGATTGCTGTAACTAGAAGATATCCTAGAGGCAAGTTTTGGTGGAAATTAAACTAAGGGAGCATGGGAAGTGACTGATGTGCACATATATAAGTCAAATATGGAAATAAATATCACAAATATACAGCACAACAAAGACATACCTATGCCATTCTAGTGACTGATACATAAGCAAGCATCTTTCTTGCAGACCAAATTCCTTCAAACTTATCACAAATCTAATCGTAAAAGGGAAGAAACCTGCAGGTCCCAACAGGCAATCAACGAGTTACACACAAAGAACTGAGTTGAAAACTGCACAAGTTTAAAATGCTGGTTTTTCAGATCAACTAGTAATTATAAAATAGCCATGCATAAGTCTGCCAAGCATCTGTGCACCATTTTAATGAAAGCAAAACTTTAATGAGTATTGATCAAAATGGTGAGGTTGTTGGAAATTCATAAGCAAAATCAAAGACGCATTTGAAATGAAACTGTCTTCTAGCTACAGCTAGAGCACCATGTAGGTCCTTCTGTGCTTGGGGGGGGTCAAGGAAATAATACCAGTAGTGTAATTGTAAAGCACATTGGAAAGGCAGGTGTTGCAGTTCATTGTTATGCTAAAAAACTCCTAACAATCTTCTACTGCAATTGCAGCTGTCTTTCTTTTACAAATGTAGAATAATTATCCATCTGATCAGCAAATGTAACCACCTGCAGTTAACTGGTTTACCAGTTTAGCTACTTCCAAGGATGAAATGTCTTTAAAAATCAGGCAAGTTAACGCTAAAACTAAAATATACTTTAAAAGTTTCATACTGCAATAATATTTCAAATGGCTGTGGAATTATTTGCACCCTGGTAGAAGGGCTCAGAAAATGATTTTCCAAAATGTGTCCTAAAAATAGCCTCAATAAATTTTAAAGTACCAGGTAGCTCAATCAGTATTCTATGAAGGACAACTATTATAACCGCATTTTTATTACTAAATATATCCATCACACTAAAGGCACCCAGACACCTCAGAGAACACATTTAAATATACACAGCCATTATGTATGGCTAAGTCCTCATCCTGCACCCTTCCTGTGCCCCAGTGATGGTAATCTTGCTTTTTATATGAAAAAGCTGTTCCTCTTCAGTATTCTTCACCAGGGCCTGTAAAACCCTACTCAGCCACTTGTCCAGAGCCATTTGACAGCTGAGCATAAAATATTACTAGTTTTTTCATTAACTTAAGTCATAATGGTAAAGGACATGGAGGGTAGATTTTCTATCTAAGCTGTCAAATTTTCATGGCAATTTTGAGAGTGACCTTGCTCTTCCACTTAATCTCACTAGACAACTAAATATTTAGCAATATAGGCAAATTGCCTCAGTGTCCTCCTGTGAGATGCACTAGTAAAAGTGAAAAAGTTACGATTTGGGACACAGATTTTCATTAAGGTCTTTAATGTCTCTATGTATTAATTGGCTTCAAAGTAATTTGTAGATATCACATTTTTCTTCCTTTTTCTTTGTCCCACTTTAGATTTCTGTACATCCCATCAGAACATATTCACATTTTAAATCTGCTATTTTATTTACCTAACTTTGTAGCTTCTTTTTAAATCTGAACATAAGCTTTTTCCACTCCTATTGTGCTTACCCTCTTTTAAAAGAAGTCAGTCAAGCAAGGAACATTTCATATTGGATACATCTCATTTCCACACAGAAAACAGCATAACAGAACCAACCACTAGTGTGTTTCCCCAACACTACTCTCACTAACTGTTGATCCCACTAGCTGATTTCAACTAAATGCAGCAGAAAGGTAAACATCTGAAAACTACAGTGCATCTGTAAATCCTCTGAAGTATCAGTGCTGTGAGGAAGGTGTGTGAGCCCCTTCATTCCCCAAGCAGGGAAAGGCAGTCACAGCCACTTCAGCAGACACAAGAGAACCCAGACGGCACAAGAACTTATGTGTCCTCCAGCTGCCCCATTCCAAGCTTGCGCCTCATCAGAGGAGGACTAATTCCCACTCGAGACACAAAGCTGCAGGGAAGGTTGCTCCTAAGTTCCCCTCAGTGAACTGCTGGGAGAAGGGAGCTGTTTGTGGAGTTGTTTCCAATCCTTTGTTCTGTTGGTAATGGACAGCCCTTTGCTTTAATCTTGACATAACTCTGGAGAAAAATAAAAAAATTATGCTGTGCTTTGCAAATAATTCCCCCCCCCCAAAAAAAAAAGGATAAAATATTAAATTACTAAAGTATTGTATGTAATAAAAACCCCCACTTCATCATCAAGAAGACTAGGATAGGGATAAAAGAGAGAGAAGGTGTGAGAACGCACCCTGACTTCTCTAGACAAGAGTTTTTGTTCTGATGTAAAAGCAAATCACCTTTTCATCCCATTGTAGGACAGTAGAATTTAAGGGTATTCTATCAGAAATTCACACAATATTAATCTGCTTTTCTTCTCCCTCAGATGGGAGAAAGAACTGCAAGCAGCTGGGGAGCTTTCTGAGAAAACTCCAATAAAAGCTTTTTTCCTTTTACCTTCTGTAAACAGAAGGTTCATGCCCAAAACTCCTTGGCAACTCCCAAATTTATATCTCCTGCTGTCAGACATCGCTTGTATCTCACCCACCAGCAGAATACCAGAATCCCCTAAAAGTCGTCTGTGTGAATTAAATTCCTTTTCCCCAATCCACAGTCCAAGGAAGATGAGGAAGCCCACAGTACGAGAGCAGAAGTCTTGTGCCCATGGTATACACCTTGAGATTCTTTGTTATTTCCGTGTTCGCTAAGTTCTAAGTCACATTAAATCCATATAAAACCTCCATCCTACCAGGTAGATTTGAAGGTCCCTTGCAGATTGCAATGCAGTTGGGAAAAAAGCATGGAGGCCTACATGAAATGACCAATTTATTGTGAATATATTTTAATTACTCTTTATATTCAGGTTCTGCTGCAGAAGATACAATTCCTGGGTGCAGGAGTGAGCAATGTAGCGTGTCTTGCTATGCCGAGTTTCTTTCAGTGTCATAGAATCACAGAATCATAGAATAGTTAGGGTTGGAAAGGACCTTAAGATCATCTAGTTCCAACCCCCCCTGCCATGAGCAGGGACACCACACACTAAACTATGTCGCCCAAGGCTCTGTCCAGCCCGGCCTTAAACGCCTCCAGGGTCCATGGGGTTTGACTTAATTTCTTCAATCAGAAATAGTGGTGTAGCGTGCACCATGTTCATTTTGTATTTGAAACAAAGTCTCTACAGTCTTCAGCTGTTGTAGTTTTCTGCCATTTGACTTTGTAATGTTTATAAGGCACCTGAATTTAAACATATTGTGCCTTTTTCTGTGCTATTATAAAACAGACTCCATAGACTTGTAATAACACAGCTATGAAATGACTGAGCCATTGAAAATCTCATTGAGGAGAATGGAGAATTATTGTCTTTACAGAAGGCGCTACATCTTATGGAAGCTGGGTTCAGGGTGCACTCAATAATCATTATCGGACCAAAATACAATGGTAGTTGAAAGTGCTTTTATACAAGAAGTGCAGAGCTCTGTTCAAAACACTTTCACAGTGCACACCGTATGCAAAGGCAGGAGAAATTAGGGACTACATTTCATAAATTGTTTGCTACCTTCAGGACCCTAAATTTCTGAGCCTCCATCTAGAAATATGTAAAACTTGAATATTGAACAGATTTTGAGCACAAGGATTCCCCATAACTTCATCTGCACTGATGTGTGCTGGAACCTGTAAATACTTCATCAGCACATGCAATGGGCATTTGAAATCTGAGGCAGTACACATCACCTTGCACTTCAAGACTGGTGTCTTGGAAACTGAGAGCAGCCCCTGAAGGAAAGAAACAGAATCTGAATCACAGCTTTATGAAAGGTTACAGCAAAAATGGATAACTACATATGTAAGTGCTCAGCACTATGCAAGTGCTAAGTGAAAGGTCTCTCTGTCTCCAACCCAACCACCTCCACGTCTGGGCTGAGGAGTGGAGGGCAGCCAACTTGAGCCCTTCTGTCCATGGCTAGTCTATGTCACCTTTGCCATTTCATTTACTTTCTCTAACATTTTTTTTTTAACAATTGAAATATGCCTTTGATGGGCAATAAATACAATAATGTGCATATTAATTTCTGCAATAGCAGATACATTAAATGCAAGACTTTATCAATGTAAATTTGCTCTTCAGAGTGTAATTATAAATGTAAAGAAATGTACATTTATGCCTTAAACATTATCCATTCACGTAAGATAGAAAAATATATACTCAGTAATGATCCATAGCAAAATTCTATTAAAAAAAAATGCAATCTGGAATTCTTCTCATTCAGGTTCTGTGGATTTCTATTCACATGTAAACCTTATTGACCCCAATTGTTGCAGTAAAATCCACAGGCTTACTTGCGTAACCACTGTCACAAAGTCAAGATGGAAATCTGCTAAGAAACTGAAATTTTGCAAAGAATTAAGTTTTGAAAAGAGAATTTGGGGTATTTTTTCTACTTGTGAATTTGGGGGTTTCTTTAAAGGAAAGCAAGGAGTAGATTAGTAGATGCTCTAAGTGTCTGAACTTCTTGGTACCTTTTGTAGCTTGTCATCTCATTGAACCAAAAATTGTCTTTTCCTACTTTCTCTTCCCAAGTGAACTCCCTTCTTGCCTCCCAAGAAGAGGAAGCCCAGGGGACACCTGAGCCCCTCAAGCCCAGCTGGGTTGGCACATGAGCAGGCACAGCAGATGAGCACCACTTGGCACCACGCAAGCCTCCAGCAGCAGCTAGAATGGGCACAAAGGTGTATTAAAGAGCTATCTGCTGACTGCTCACACCGTTCAGTACAGAACACATTTTGAAGATGTTTTTAAGCACTTCTACAAAATTGCAATTTGAAATGTATCTCGTCTTTGCATTCATTGAGAGTAAGTTGATGTGTCAGTTGGAGGCTGGCATCAACCATTTTTGGATGATTGGTTTCAAATCCTCTAATCAGCTTACCATACAAATAATTGAGCTGTGTGTCGGGGAAGGCCCTTTGAGGAGAGAGTGAAGACATTCTCCCTCCAACCCCCCCCAAAATTAGAGCTGTCATTTCCAGCCCCATACGTTGCCTGCACCTTCCTGCAACAGCCAGCCAGAAGATTCTTCATTTGCCCTAGAGTATCCTGACCCCCAACTCCCTACTGCATGTGTAGCTAACAGAATTACAGGGTGCCTTTATTTTTCCAAGAAATATTGACTTAGAATACATATAGATTTGAAGCTAAGATTTAGACACATATTTTTCTTCCATTTTATCAATAATTATAACTGTCACTACTCTTATCATCCACTCTATGAAACAACAGGAGACACACTGTGATCCTCATAGAGGAAGCCTAACTCAGAAGTGATACAATTAGCAAGGAAAATATATACATTAGTATGGGCTACAGTAACGGATGCAGAGCAAGATTTTCTACTTGCACAGGCTGCTCATAATGGGCTTTAATAAGGGTGGCATTCTGTTGGGTGATTTCATCCCATGCTGCCTTTGTTTAAAGGGAACAGATTACTGTTTGCCAATAGGGACGATAAAGCTGCCAGCTTCAGTGCTCCTTTTCTGGCCATCCCACTTGGTGCAAAGCCCCCTCGGGGGGGTGAAACACAAGTTTGCACCAGAAAAAAAAGGCACTGACAAAGTTTGCCCGTTGTCCCTGAGCTCACACCTCCCCTGTCTATTCCATCCAGGACACCTGTCACCTCCATCCCCCTTTCACAGCTCTTCCTTGTTTCCAACACCTAAAGGAGAAATGGGTTGGGAGCTCTATTTTCTCTCACAAAATAGCATGTCCTGTTTTTTATATCATCCCTTTATTATCTCCTTTTATTATCTTCCCTTATTTCCTAGTTCTCTGTAATTACATACTGGGACATCAAATGGTGAATCAGGGACTGATGTTGAAGGTTTTTATAATTAGCTTTTCTATTGTGTCCTCTAATGCCTCCTCTGGCTTTAGACTTACTTTTTTCTGTTCACAACCTCCTGAACATATGGTGGTAAATATGCAGCATGCTGTGAGCTTCACCTGGAGTCTACTGACAATATATCTGCAATGTAAATAACAGACTTCGTGTCAGTCAATTAATCACACACCAGTGGTTGGCAGAGGGCAGGCAGATTGCAGGAAGAGAAACTGGAAAGCAGCATCTTGATCAGTGTTGGACTTCAAGTATTAAGTATTGCCTAAGCCAGTGTGCTTATGTGCTTTTGCCTACGAATACTCTGTAACAATTGCATTGGACATTGCCTGCTATCATAATGACTGGATTCAAGGCCAAACAGTCCACTCATCAGGATTACTCTGATAACATTTCACCCATTGCAGTCATGATCCCATTTCCACCACCACAGAATAAGACCCAAATGCAAATTTCACATAAAAGCAATTCGAGGATGATGCTTGAAATTTAAATGTGGCCATTCCAGCAAAAGTGTTTCTTTTTGGTAAAACTAATTCAAACTAATTACTTCACAGATGTATTTTATTCTTGTTTTCACAAGAATGCATATGAGCAAGACAAAGTCCTTTGTTTACCTGATTTGCTTTATTTAACTCAAGGGATTCATAAGCATATCACCAATTACGGTGACAAACACATCATTTTATGTTTAAAGAAAAGGACTCTACTTCAGTAGAGCTTTTCTAATTTGAAGATCTCCAAGGATTTTCTTTGTCATTCCCATGGAGGACAAATTCAAATGTAGAAATAAATCACCTAATATTTAAAGGCACTTAGGTGAAGCACAGCACAAAAGTTATGACCTAGTAGGAAGACTTTTCCTAACGACAATAAAAATCTCATTGAAGGCAAAGCAATAACCCATTTATGGCTGAGATTCTCTCATTTCTCACTGCACCTGGACTCAGACTCATATCCACTGGGGACAGTGCCCAGGAAGGGCTTTACCACAAGGCTTGCTTCAGGCAAAGGGATGAACAAGTGCCCTCAGTGACCTTCCATTCATCTTACACCACTGCAGTTCAGCCCTAGAGGTCTCTGGAGGGTTCCTATTTCTTCTGAGGCTCAATTCCCACTGGGATCACTATGCCATTTCTTCACAGCCGCAGAGGGTGCCCTTTACAGAAAGCTCCTCTTTAACCAGAAGTCGAAGAAAAACTTCAGGGACTAGATCAATCTTTGGCTTAAAAGCCATTGACTTCTTACGGTAATGAGAAGAACTGGTTATACAGAGTAGTCTGTATTTTCAGTGGGGAAGTAAAAACTGTTCTCAGTGGGGATCAGTGCCTCACTGCTACCCCAGTGTCTATAGGGTATAGCAAAGTCTTACCAAAGTGTTTCTGTGCCTGGGGCATATGTAGGGTCCCTCTCTCCATGAGTCCCCCTGGGGTTAATAAATAACTGAGCTTACCCAGCTATCTTCATTTTCAGTGAAGGCATTACTCTGGGTCTTTTCTCTGTGCTGGCTACTGATTTCCAAGAAACTTTCCACTATCTATCATCTTTGAGACCTGCATGTTACGTTTGATTGAAGTTAACAAACACATTCAGAATGGAGGAGGACAGACGGCATACTGGGAGTGCCTTAGGAAAGAGCCTGTTCACATAAATTTGCTTCAGGGAGAAATACATTTATTTGCAAGTATAAGCATGCATAAAAGGCAATCACAGCAATGTGAAGAACATTTATTTAGCCTACTGGTCTACAATGTCTTGCTATGCAATTAAAATAGCACCAAAGCAACAGAAGCAATAAATACATACAGGGACATTTTAATATTGTGGACATTACTATGCAATGGTCCTAATAACATGAGTAAAGGGAAGTTCAGATGTCTAGAGGATGGTAGCTTTTGTAGATATGTGAAAGAGTTCTTTTAATTTTTTTAGCATTTAAGAGAACATGGGTTTGAAAAGTTTAAATGGGTAGTGCAAAAAGCATATACAGCCCCAGGAAGGGCCAGGTACATTGAGCTTCCAGCCCCAAAAGGAGGAACAGATGAGGCTGTGTACCCAGCCTATACTCTGGGACAGGAGGTGCTGGGCAGCCCTTCCCCGTGGTATCAGATAGGGAAGTAGGGCAGCAAATTCTGAGCATCTCAGCTCAGGCCAGACCTGACCTCGCCTTCCAGAGCAAGCACTGTCAGCACTGGGCAAGCAACATGCTAACTGCAGCCAGATGGGCTCAAGGGGGCTGGTGTCCCTCGGCATGGTGTTCTGAGAAACTAATGGGTGGAAAAGCCAGCATTCAACACACCTGGGTGTCCATATCTCCTTGACTTGCCCTCTGAAGTGCAAACATTTAATTTTGACCTGCATATCACTTCTGGTGCCTGTGTGGTACCTTGCACCACGGGCATGGCCTCAGGCTCTCCTGGAGTCAACCTGTACCCAGCCCACGGGGTGATCAGGGCTGTGGGTTAACACCAGCTCCAGCTCTGCCTCGAGACAGACCAGCCATTTCAAACTACAGCCCCCACTGGATTCCATTAAGGGGCTTTTTCCTGAGGACAGGACTTGACAAGGGAGCAATGCCTGGATTGGAAACAAAGACGAGCCCCGAGGAAGATTTTATAATATTTCTAAGTTAATTTATAATCGTAATGCTTTTACTGCTAAAAGATAAAGTAACTAAGATGGTGTTGTGATTAAGGTACGGAATATCTAATTTGAGAGATGCATAAAAGGAAATCAAGGAGTGTTATCTATCAGGAAGATAACTGTAAAAGGATCAAGCCTTCCCCTATCCTCACTATAAATCTTTCACTGAGAAGAACTACTAGGCTATAAAGAACAAGAATTAAAAAAAGAGTAGAAATGAAAAAGGAGACATGTTAAACACTACTTAACAAGCTTCATGACATGAGCACAAAAGTCTTAAATTCAATGTCATAAATTCAATACCTTCAAAAGATTCAGCTACTATGTCCTTAGAGACAGTGCTGTGTAAGTTAAGCGCAGTATTAGACACTGAAATTTTTAATGTGTGAAATATTTTAAATTCATAGATCTGATTCAAGAAATATCACAGGAGTATCATCAACCATTTTTTCCCTTCTATATTTTCAATAGGTATGCCACAGTTCCTGCAATTAAAAGACGGCCCAAACATTTTCAGAAATGAATGAGCCAGAAAACTACCCTTGTGGACATGATTGCATGCAACCATTATGCCTACTCCAGTAAACACACCCAAAATATGCCAAGACTAATACCTGCATATGTGTAAATTACCACTTTGAAAGAGGTTAGATTTAAGGCATCCCATTATTCCCAGACGCAGCATGCAGTGATTATTCCTAGGTATTTCCATGGGAAAAATACCTTGCTCAAAAGTACTCAATGTTATGATACTACCATATATAAAACCCTCTCCTTTTAGTTTCACATTTAGGACACATAAGCCTTTATTTTCTGTTTAAATATACTAATCTTCTTAACGCTATAATCAAGCCTCTAATATATAATATTATCAGTTTATATTTAGAAGGAATAACCATCACGTTAGTGGTGATGGACATATCTCTCCATTCATCTGACTGAATTACCCTGGATAAATCCCTTTCCCCAATTCATTTCTGCAGAGACAGCAAGCAGCTTTATTTTATTTAAAAGCAAATCATACAGTTGCAAGATATTTATAGTTAATATGTAAAAATCCTGCTTTAAGTTTGAGAAACATCTCTTTCCTCCTCCATTTCTCACAGGGAAATGTTCCAGTTTGTATCTTTTACAATAACACAGGATTTTGCAGGCTACAAATTCAAGAAAAGGTATTCCTACAGTGAATAAGTCACTAAAACTTTTATGCTTGCATCCTTCCACAGCTTTGTGTTCTTGGAAAGTAAAAATGAGCCTAAGCCTTTGGGTACATTGAAGTGAATTTGTATTTCGACATATCACAGGACTCTCCTTTTGCTTTAAGCAGAACTGGAAGATCTCCCAGTAATTCCTAATTCCTGCCCAGGAATTCCTGCCTAATTCCTCCCAGGGCTTCCTGGGAGAAATTAAAGGGGGATTTTCAAGACACCAGACAGTTGGGCTGCCGTTTGGCATGTAGCAGGAATTATATTAGGCCCTCCATGACACAAGCAGTAAGCATAATAAATAGCTGCTAAATACCCAGGATCCTGAAATATATATTAAGATCTCTGCCACCCCACTCACATATATTTCCTTGCAGCACCTCTTCTGATTCTGAAGAGCACATTCAACAATTAGCCACCCAACATGTGTAACTATTTATCCCAGTAGAGATCTGACTGCCTGCAAAAGAGAAGCTCAAGAAGGAACTAAACAGCCAGCTATGTAACAAAGGATATCACAGAATATGTTCCTAAGTGCATAACTAAAAGAAAATTATTATTATACTTTCATTACACGTAAACATTTCCAAATTGTTCAAGAGGAATAAAGGAAATGTGATTTGTTATCATCACTTATTCCTGGTTTGTCTCCATAGCAAATACCTAGACAGGATACCAGCAAGTAAAACCAAAACAAAAAAAGGCCATCAAATTCTGGTCCAGCTAATTACAAAGGCATCCATCTCCCTTTATATGAGATCACAGTGTTCTTGACATAAAAAAAGCACAAAGAAAGAAGATGATTCCCCTCTAATTCAAACTCATTACAACCACCCTGCATGCTAAACATAATAAACAAATGTTAAATTCAGCAGAAGAGATGAGAGCTGAACTGGCATGCAGCAGGAACATCATCCAGATCAGTTGAGCAGGGTATTTTTTTCCGACCAATACATCTGCCTAGCAGTTTTGGGGAAAGTTCTCTTTGGAAACTGTCTATCCAGCTATGTTCTCTGAGTGATGAGCGCAGCTCTTTGAAAATGGAGAGAAGAGGGGAATAATCTGCTAACCTGGAAATCTGACTGCTCCCTCACGTGCGGTCATCTCTTCTGCCTCACCTTTCTGCATCTGGACGTCAGGGTCATGCTTGCCCTGATGCAGCACTGCCTCAAGAGGGATGGAAACTGCCATCCAGATGTTCAGGAGTGGATCAGTAGGTCAGTAAAATTTTCAAGAAGAGAGTAGAGTTAAAGCTTGTCCAGCTGCCCAAAGCTCTTGCCTCATCACTCATATCACATGATGCATCAAGGAGCTGTGTGCTTTGCTGGCACTGATCCTCTTTCAAGGGGACCATTGTCCCCCTCCATCCTGGAGTGTTAAAAGTTGGAGTGCTTCAAGGTGTCAGACAGAACATGCAATATTTGTTTGTCAACGATTTGGCCAGCCTAAAGATTTGAGGTACTATGCTTGCTAGCATCTGTATGAGCTCTGCACCTCATAAAAAGCATACATGCTCTAGGGAAATACATCAATTAGAAAAAAAGTTCCCTGTTCCTGCCTGTTTGCATGTAGAGAATACTTGGTAACTGCAACAAGTGCAGGCTTCGTAAATCTAGAATGAAAAGTTAATAGTTACTGTGCAAGTCAGTAGTGTTTCTTAGCAGTTACTGATGTGCAATCAGAAGAAATTGTGTACTGCAATTAATTTTTCAATGTGTTTTCTTGAATGGAAAATGTTGCAAATAGCACGAGAATTTGCTTTCTACAGTAATCTCACTAATTGGTAAAAAGGCACTTGTGGGGACTTAGACACTGGGGTTTTGGGCAAGGTCCCAGTGGAAGAGTAGCCAGTGTGTAATACACCACCACCGCTGCTCAAAGACAGTTTAGAGTTTACAAAAACAATTTGTACTAAGAAAACAGCCAGATGCCATCGCATTGGCTTTCCCTTGGTGATGAATGGCATGAAAGCTCCCTAGCATCTGCTACCACTTGATGAAACAAAACTTACATCTCTTTGAGTGAAAAGGTCCACAGATGCTCACTGGAGTAATGCAGGCTGCCTGAGGCTGGGGAGGGACTGGTGCTGCCAGCCCTTGCCAAACCTGCACCTTTTCGTCTCTGTGGTTGAGGCAAAATGAAGAACATAGGGGAACATTTCCCTGAACAAAATAAACCAGCATCTCTCAAAGCCACTTCCATGTCTGTTCTGAGCAGTTCATTTCTGTCTGAGGCGGACAGCCCTGTAAATATTATTCGTTAAAGAAAAGATAATTTTAGAGACACAAAGGCCTACTTGTCTAGTTAACAGAATTCCAATTCTATAGATGCACTGGGACAGATTTTCGAGTTTGGGGACAGAAATATCCTTCAGCTGTAGATATCCTGAAGGAGCCAATGGACAGAGCTCCTCTAAACCTTTTCTAAACTGAACACTGAATCAGGGAAAAGATTTCTGCTGAAAAAGAAAACTGAACAATGACTAGATGCAAAAGAATATGTGGTTAACGTATACCTCAGAAGCCACATAGCAACTGCAGGTATCATTATAGAAAACATGAGTTTGTTACCTTGGAAATGTCAGCATTGCTACCAGCTGCACTCCAGTGCCTTAGAGGGTGAATGATTATCCTGTAATTTATTTTGGGAACAAACGTGAGGAGAGTGGTGAGGGTTACTTGTCTGAATCAGAACTGTTCAGTGGCCGGAAATTAAATGGTCAACTTGTCAGAAGTAGAACTGTTCGATTTTTGGTTCAGTGACCAAAATGAAAAGAAAAAGAAAGAAAAAGAGATCAGCTTGGGTTAACATAAAAGGAGAAGTACTGAGGGGTTTAGCACAAAAAAATAAATTAAAATATCAGTTAGGTCAATATGAAAATCTTCAATGAACCCAAAAAAATTAAACAAAGAATTTCATTCAAGCAGGAAAGTCTCATTTCAATTTCTGATTACTCAGCTGACTTTTTTCACAGTCAGTTTCACGATTAAGATACTTTTCCAAAACAAAAATCAAAGCTATGTTTTGAAAATATCAGTAACACTTTTCAAATGCTTCACTTCCTCTCATGTTTGATTAAAATATTTACCAAGTTCTACACAAATACATTATCCATTTTTGTAAAATCAGGTTTTAAATTAATTCACTGCAGACACAACTGAATCAATTCTAAAGTCTTGTGCCTCATACGGAAATACTATCAACTTGAAAACCTACCTGACGTTGTGTCAGTCATCAGCAAATCAACTGTAATAATTAGAAAACATAGAAATATTTGCCAGGGGTTTTTGATCTTCACATTAACCAGCGTGAGATTCTGAAGGCTACAGTCTTTTGGGCCAGAGTCAGAACAACTGTGCTACAAAAATGTTTAATGCTGGAGTTTAGCCAGAGAACCCTTTTTACAAACATACTAGGAACTTTTTGTTACAGCACTTTATAGTACTGACTCCTTAATTTTGACACTTTGCACCCCCATAAACTGCTGCACTGCAAGGCTGGGCAGTGCTTTGCTAAACCAGGATCTTTGCCTTGGCCAGCTGTGCTGTTTTGTTCCTTTCTGCAGTTCTTGGTATCGATAATCATTTCATCCAGTGTCCAAACGAATGTGTCTAATTCTGGAAGGAGGGGTGTTTTTTTCTAGCAGCGCAGTTCCCCTGTGAGACAGGAACACTGGAAGGTTATTGTGGCCTGGAAACCACAGCTTGTTTAGTCAGAAAGATAAATATTATCTATATTTCTTGTTCTTTCCTATCTATTGTATTGTCCTGGAGAGCAGTGGGAAAGCTGGAAGGCAAACGGCAGAGATCTTGCCAAGCCTCATGATGTGATGAATGACTTCTCACATCCCAGGGCCTGACACGAAGAGAGGCCACAGAGGGTTGTGCTGCTGTTTTTAGATGTTAAAAAGGGCGATAACCTATCCATTGCTTTCATTTCTAGCACAGGACAAGCTCCCCCATGCAGGACCTGCACATGCAGACCTGGCTCTGCCATGAAGTATTCCTCTGCAAGAGCATGGGCAACATACACAGCAAAGCTGATTTTTTGTGTCCTTGCTAGTTCACCTATGAATATTCTACCAGACATGTTGAATGCTGAGACCACAGAGCACCTCTCAGCCACAAAGAAATGGTTATTCCCAGATTTATCTAAGTCTTCTGGCCAGTGAGAGTTGTGTGCTCTCTTTTCCCTTTTCTTTCCTTCTTCTCTTCCATGATGTGCACAGCAGACCATCAACTTTCACGGTCTCCCCATACGTTCCCAGGGAGCATCTTACATAGACTACCCATGCACAAACACAAATCCTTTCAAACCCAAGCAGGGGCAGTTCAGGAACTGCAGATGTGCATGTGGCAAGATGAGGAGGGGAAAACAGCATTTGCTCCCAGATGTGCATGAAACGGAGCCTGCTTGATGGATTTCCCTGTATGAACTGTGGTTTTTCTTTTCTACCAACTTTTGATCATCCAGCTGCAAGGGGGAAATGGTGATGCCCCTTATGCTGTGTGTTTTTCACCAGCTGGACCACTCTGTGTACATCCACATGATGGCCAAATGCTGGAAGGGGACAAAGGATGGGGTGACAGTGTCCAGCCACCCATGGCAGCAACAACGGTGAGCTATACAGGAGGAGACATAGCCACACACAGAGCTGCGGTTGGACACAGACCCTCTTCTTGTCTTTCAGCTCTGTCAGGTCATACCCATTTATTCACAAAACCATTCTTCAAGCAGACACAGGGAGGAATAAACAACTCTGGCTAATCTGAGGCTTATTCTGCTAAATGTGGTGCAAGAGCTCCTAGCATTTCGTCTCTGTGGTTTCCAACTCGATCCCCTCACCCTGAGGTACACGTGAGAAACAGAAGCAGGGCCACAGACATGTATATGTGAATAGATGCCACTCAGGGAAACCAACACAGAGCTTTGTCTGATGATTAATATGCTCATCCTGCTGAACTGCCAGGTTCTGCTATGCTGTATCTTGAAAACCAAAGAGAAAACAGTCACCACCCAGGATGTCTGCATGCCCTAAGGCTTCTGCCTCAGGAAGAGACACAGAAATAGTTTTACACACAGCTTCACAAATATTTCCAACTCCTAGAGAACCCCTGCACCCAGAAGGCTGCCCTTATTAATAAGACTTCTCATCCACCAAACCTAAATCAGATTTTACTCTGGGCGTCTCAATCAAATACTCTGAACTGCCTTTCTGAGCAGCTGCACAGAAAGGAGGAGGGTACAGGGCTGAAGGCACACAGGGCCACCATCCATCTGACATCTTCCCCTGCTGGTACCCAGCTCTTCAGCAAGGAGATGGAGACAGGCTGTCCCCAGGTGGGCGCACCACCTCCCTCTCGGGGAGTGGGACAAGGCATCTCTACACAGGCAGTCTGTGGGGAGTTCCATCCACCCCACTGCAGGGCTGGATACACCCTGGGGTGTGTGTCATACCAGGACATGGGAAACTGGGACAGCACTTGGACACTGCGCTGAAGCACTTGCACAATTCAGAGGGAAACACACAACTTAGGAAGGTCAACGTGGGAGTCTGAAAGCAGGATTGTGGGGGTTTTAAACTTAGGGTAGTGCAGGGTAAAGCTTGCACCTGATGGGAGATGGATTTGTTGCCTGCTGTCACTCAGGGCTTTTGCAGCTTGAACTTCAACAGACACTGGAAAAGAGCCATTGATTTCACCTCCCAAGGAGAAGCTTGTGGAACTCTCACAACCAGTATTAATATCAAAGAGCCTAGAGGAACAGCCTCCTCTGTTTTGTTCCCAGGATTAAAAAATACTGCAAAAGGGACCTTAAAAAACTGCAGAAAACAGCCTCTGCTTTGCAATAAAAGCCTTTAGGAAAGTGTCCAAACTCCTCACCTGCTCCCCTGCAACATTCCCAGGCCACTCGTGTCCAGTCCCAAAGACATCTCCTGCTTTCTAGACTGAAATGTTCATGTAAAGAGCATTGTCTACAACAGGTCATGAGGAAACACTACAAGGCAGCAGTGAAGCAGTTGCTGCCTTGATGCTTCACTGCTTCACTGATGCCCTGATTCCATGGGAAGACCAAAGATCCCACTGGTGTGGAGGGAGAGGAGCCTTGTGCAGATTGCTTCCAGCATGCAAAAACCACATACATCAACCAGTCTCCCCAAACAGAAAGCCTTGCTGACAGCAGCAGGACAAGGGTGAATAGCCAACAGCTGCACCAAAGAGAGTCACCTGGAGTGACACAGGTGATGCTGCAGTTAGTGAGATGAAGAATGATCCCACAGGTTCCTCTGCTTGAAGCTAAGCTGAACCCAGCTGCCCAGGAAATGATGTGATGCCTGGGAGGCATCAGCTGCTCCAGACGGTTCCAGAAGATCATGGCAGGAAGCCTGTGATCCCGTACCTGGCTGTTGGGTGCCACCTCTAGTCCCAGCCAGGACCTCTCCAGCTGAAGGACACAGTAAGGCCTGGTCCTGGACTGCAGAATAAACAGGCACAAACCCTAATGCTCCTCACAAACCGTGGTTCTCCCTCTCCAAGCAGAACATACACCCTATTGACATTGCCTATCTGGCAAATGCTTAGTGGGAAATACAGTAAAACAAAAGTAAAAACACCTCCATGACCCTGCTCTTCCCTTCAGGAAAAGAGTGAAAAATGTGTTGCCTGTGGGAGGTATCTGAGCACTGGGAGGCACCTGGGAGAAGGTCCCACAGGCATGGACCAGGGGGATTTCTGCCTCCACGACACCACTGTCCACAGGCACAGCCCAGCCCATGCTGCTTGAACTGAGTAACAGACACTATGACCTTCATTTTCCAGGACTGACCTGAGGGGAGAGGGTATGGATGAAGACCTCCTGCCTAACAAGAAGGCATCATCTGTCAAACTGAGGAAGGTCTTTTCCACAAGCAATCTGTTCTTGGGCTTTAACAGATGTTAAAAGTTGCACTGTCACAGTTTGTCCTATGTTTATCCCAGAAGCTAGTCACAACTGGGGGGGGGGAAAGTGGGAATTACACGAATATTCCAGACACACATTTGTGCTCTGTGCACCTTTCATGCCTGATGAAAAGGCAGGAAATGTTAACACAAAGAAAGGAAGCATGCTAAAAAGACTGAATCTTTCATCAGAGACTATTGAAATTCTCATAACAAGGGTCGGTATGAAAGGTTGCTTATTCTCAGAGGTAAGACAGTGCTGTTTCCTTCCCTCTTCATGCAGCAAACACTCATGACAAATCTAAACCACAGCTGTAGGGCACAAGACACACAAAGCCAATAAAGGTTGCATCCAAATCCATCTCAGTTGTACACCATGGCTATTATGAGATTGAAAAATCACACTTCAACCAGTCGCTATGCAAATACTGTAGTATTATAGCATAATAAAAAGCTGCAGTATTTCAGAAGCAGTGGCCTTCAAAAATCCAGATCAAGGGAACAATAAAGAAAATAAGAAATGCTACTGGCCTGACAGACTTGCCCTGTTCTACCTAATGAACCAACATGGGTTTGGTGGAATAATCAATGCGGGCAACACTGGAGAAATGTACTACAGTAACCCATTTATAAATCATTTACGGGTGACCTTAGATCTTGAATTACAGCATCCCTATCTTGGTTTATATATATTTATATCTAATTACAACTATTTATAAGAAAAATACCTTTTTTAAATTTCTACTTAAGAGCAATTAATACGGACAGATTTTCTCAATGAATTCCACAGATAAATTATACGTATGAAGAAAAACCTCCTTTAAAAGCAGAAAGCAGAAAATATGTGCAACATCTCCACTGAAACAGTATTTTAAACCCTTTTACCATTTACGGGCTTCTTTTTCTCCTTGACTTCAATGCTGTGCTATGGGAAGGGTCCGTGCGTACACACCAGCCCCAACACCAAGCTCTGGGCCTCAGATGGTGAACTCAGTGAGGCAGAGATCATTTTTTTTCATGTGTACAGACAAGCCCTATGCAGACCAATAACACCAACAATACCGTTTCTGTCCTACAGTCAGATGCCACCTGACAAATGTGGGTCACGCCAGCACGCCATGCTGACTTTGATTTCTGTTATTTGGGGCAATCAAGTCTCCTTTGCAGGAGGGAGCAGCCCCCTGATGGGGAGAGAAAGGATTTAACCAGAGATTACATCTCTTCTGCAAATTTGCAAGAAAGGCTCATTTAGGCCTTTGTGGACCTTCCACCTCCTTTCATCAATGCCTGACCACATCTTCGGCTGAGCCATCTGCTGACCGCTTTTATTTGGTGAAGAATTACAGTGATGACAGCTGAATCCGTTAAAACTTAACATCTTCCTTGGTGAAACACGGTTTGTAAGAGGCTCTCGGCTGTGACCTTGCCTACTTTTTTCTTTTAAGGCTGGCATCTTTCATCAGTTTCTGGTCAAGAGATCTTAGAAGCACAACTTTTTCAGATTTGCAAAGACACACCACATGAACTCAGGCCAAACGAGAGGTTCAGAAACATGGGCAGTTCCTTGGCCAACATTAAGAATTAGAAACCCACATTCACTCAGAAATGCACTAAGGCTGAGATCTGACAAATTCAAACAGACCATCTACAGAACAGGCCGCAGTACTCAGAAGTCTGCTTTGCTTTCGAAAAGCTCAGTTTATGCAAGAAAATCCTGAACCCAGCAGAGCACAGTCAGGGTGCACACTGAGGGCTTTGGTGGATGAGGACGTTTCTAGTAAATGCTGACCCCAGATGAAATAGTTATATGCTATGGAACCCTTAAACACATGCAAGATATTGCTAGGGACCTCAGAGGAAAGAAGGGACTTGAAGTCTTCCCTCATTCTTAGCAACAACTTCTCCATGGCTACCTACCGCCAGCCTCCCATTTTTAACTCCAGTGTCCCTGAAGAGTTATAGAATAATCCCTGGAACTAATGGCACACCCATGAGCAAAAACTTCTACACACATCTTTATCTGAAAACAAAAAATTATGGAAGTCTCCATTCTTCCAAAGATCAGAGGAGGGTGCAAGTGGATGATATAAAAGGTGGTGAGGGAATACTATGCAAAAGACTCAAATGACCTGCTTCTCAGGCTGATGCCAGAAAACATGGACAGAAATTTGTTCTTTTACCATCATCACTAACATCATGTCCTGTGCAATCTTTACTTCTACTGGCTCACAAAGAGCTTTTTGTGCTTTGGCGTAACTGATAGAGAAAGTATCCATCACTCAGTTTCTGCAATTCAGTTATTATCCTGTTTACACCTCAAGCAGCATCACTACTTACTCTCCAGTTATTTTCTCTTCCCTCCCTTTGAACTCCAACACCTTTTTATTTTTTAACAATCTGAACAATACAATGAAAATACCCACAAGATCAAGTGGGTATCAGAAATATAAGTAACACTAATGAAAACAGATACCAATCACAATCTGTATTTCTCAAATACAGCAGTTAATAACAAAGGTGGTATTGGCCAGGCTTTAAACAACTTTTTATCAGTGCTGAAAGAGTGCATAACCACCACTTAAAATAGTTGAAAACTATTTTTTACAACCTACCAAAGCAATGGTTCCAGACAATATACAGTATGTCTAAGAATAGTAACAGTCATTGATGGAAACCGATAACATTTGGGGACTGAAGGTTAACCCATTCTGGAAAAAAAAAAAAGAGGAACAATGGAGAGTGAAATAGAAACTCAAGTCTCATTAAAGAAAACTATTTTAAGGATATAATGATGAGTTTTGACATCAATCACGGGAAAACAGTTCAAAGTTGTTCCTAAAAGATCTAAATTTGAAACCTTGGGAAAAAGGCACTGTTCACAGTGACAGAAAAACATAACAATTTAAAGGATAACAAAAAATACACTGTAAAGGTGATTCACTTGTGCTTTTTAAACACTACAAATCTGACTGTCCATTTTTTAGGTTTCTGTGATTAAAGGCAGTGAAGACTTGTATTTAAAAAATCTATTTATACTTTGTTGGATTTTTTTCCTTAAGAAATTATATTCTGCTGTGTAGATTACAGCAGAAAGCCCAGGAGAAAACCAAACCAGCATCACTGCTATCTAGCCCCATACAAGCAAGCCAAGTGGGCCCTGCTGCAGCTCTCCAAGCACGCGACCACCGCTTGGCTGGAAGGAAGCTGAGCAGGTGCCTACATCAACCCAGTGCACACTTTGTCAGTTTGCATTTGAGCAAGCACTGAAGTGTTTTGCCAGCTCAAGGACTTAATTAAATTTGAAATAAGCTAATTCAAGGAATAAAAGTCTGCCAAAGGTAATAAAATTGTTTACCGATTCATCAAGTCGGTCCTGTATATAAAAGAGCATATTTATATGCAGTGTAGGTCTGGTGCTATTCAATCAGTGAATGCATTTTTAAATATTTACTGATTGCAGGAATAGGGCCAAATCTGGAGTATTTTAAGGGTTAGGGGAGAAGTGCTAAATCCCCAAGTATCTAATTTAACTATGCAAAATAGGGAATATTATTGCCTTCATTTTACTTATGAAATTCAAAGGCACAGGGAAATAAAGTGCTGGATCCAATGTGTCAGAAAAGCCACTTGCAGAAGGTCCTGTGCTTGCCAGGTTGCCAGGCAAGTGTCTTTGGCACCAGACACCGTCCCCCTCCTGGGTGCGGGCCAGAGCAGAGGACAGTTGGGCAAACAGACAAGACCCAGTGCAGCAACTCCACTGGCTGCCCAGTGGTTCAACTCCCACCCTGAGAGCCTGAAGAAACGTCTAAACATATTAACAGAAAGTTGCTGGCTGATTTTTTTAATGAGAATTTTTTCTCATCCAGCCCTTGGCATATGGTTTCACCCAATTCACTCCTCCTTGACCTCGATGACCTTGGGTGCTGCTGTCACCTGCCCCTGTTGAATGAAGGAGCAGCAAGTGTAAAAAGGGGTCTTGCTGGAACTTGTGAAGAGTTGAAGCAGTATATTTTAATAGGCTCTCTGAGCAGGTGAATTTGCTTTGTATGTGTATAAATCTCCCTTTGTCTTGTGCTTCTGTACTGCACCTCAAAACTCCACCTCTGTGATCCCACAACACTGCCTTCAAAGTTTGATTTTTAAGTGATAAACGCTCAGCCAGTGCAGACTGGCATTTTTCAGTAGCATTAAAATGCACTATATAAAAGCCCAGATTGCTTCTAATTATTTCTTCAGATTGTATACTTGGGGGGGAGGAGGGGTTTCTTTTGCTATATTTAACATTGATAATTGTTATATTTAAAAATATTCAAATGAGATATTTCAAAATATCTAACTGATTAAGTGTGCTTAGCTGGAGGATATGTCTGCTGCGCTGTGCATAGCAAGTAGGCAGAGCTTCTTGCCTTGTTTTGGCACAGGTGAGTGTTTAATCAATGCACAAAACGGAAAGAAATTACCATTGCGAGTCAGAAGTAAGATGCGGGGCTGGCTCACACCAGGGTGTATGTACACCTTGTGCTGTGCAACCGAATTAGTTTTCAGGTTCAGCTTGTGGACTTCGTGATCATCCTATAAATGCACCCAGTTTGTTTATTCTTTCTTCATACGGTTGCTGTAGGGAGGCCCTAAGATGC
>NW_009921836.1:0-1645 GCF_000696875.1 Nestor notabilis
GCCGAAAGCACCCGGGATGAGCCAACCTGCCACCGCCCAGCCCGGTCCGCAGCAAGCCAGCCCCGGCCCCGTCTGATGGAGACCCCACCGCGGAGGGCCGGCACCCACCGAGCTCCGCAGAGCAAAACCGGGGGCGGAAAGGCGACAGGAGGCGGAAAAAAAAGGCAAAGAAACGAAGCAGTCCTTACTCTCCTTCCCCCCTAGCTACGGTCATGCACAACAGCCTACAACTACCGCTCCACCGCAGGCGAGGGGTGACAACACGGCATCTCCAGCGTTCCTTCTACAGACACTAATAGCGATACGAGGTTCTATCAGTTCCAGCTGATTTATTAAAATTGTCAAAATACAGACTTTCAGCATTAAAAAAAAAAAAAAAAAAAAAAGGCTATGATGTTGACAGTGCACAAGTCTGCTTTTGCCATCATTTGCTACAAAATATGCAGATGGTCTGTACTTTAGATTATATTGCACAACATGAGAAACTTTTAACTATGTGCCTTTTTTCTTTCTTTCTTTTTTTTTTTTTTTTTGCTAAAATCGAGAATCCAGTTTCATACCTTCCATCTGGGGCCCCATCCACATATCACAGCGTATGAGATACATAAAGTCCTACTATAGTACAGTACATATACAATCTTTTAAACTAAGATAACAGCTCTGAGGTCTATATCACCATTTTCAATAAATCTTTACCTACAAATATTGAACAAATCTGAACTATAGCTGTACAAAAAAAGTGTTTGTTTCTTTCTTTTTAAAACCACAAGGCCTTTAGATGCAAGGATTATTTTTTTAAAATTTTAATCCTTTTAAAACCAGGATGTAACGTACCAACAAACTTGCATGCTAAAAACAGAGAAAAAAAAAAGAAAATAAAAGGGAAGAAGTGCCTGAAAAGTCTTACTGAAAAAACACAGCAAGAATGTTCCCTTTTCACTGTACAAAAATACGCCTGAAAATATATTAATTTTTAAAAAAGACTGAGGTCTGTTATGTATCAAAAATGTTTCAATACCTTTTTGTACTGAGGTCTAGGCTGTCTGGTATTCAATCAAGGAGGTATAAGGGAACAAGTTACAAAAAAAAAAGTTGGCAAGTAGAAATCACATTTGTAAAACCATAAACAATTTGATCTGAAAAGTAAACTCTGATCTTAAGTCAGTTCAGTTATTTGTAAGCGTTTGTACAGTCTGCATTTTTTCAAGCTCCCTGCAGCTTTGTTAAGAATCGGATGCATAGAAGACATCAGTTTTCTCCCTCCAAAAAAAGTTGCAATGGTCCCTTTCGGAAAAATAATAATAAAAAAAACAAACTAGAACAGTTCTTTAAGATCTCTCACGGGAAAAAAAAAATTAAAAAATCCACAAACCCCCTTGAGTAACAGTTGTGCTGCCACAAGACTTCTTTGCAGACCATCTTCCAGACTTCAATCAGAGACCGACAAGCTTCAAACAGCGCCTTCTGTATCATTTTTTCCCCCAGTCCCATTTGCCTTTGCTGTTGTTGTTGTGATCACCAAATGCAATAAAAAAATTAAAAAAAATTAAAAATAAAAAAATTCACAACTCCCGGGCTCGGAACTAACTTTCAGATTATTTTTTTTTTTTTAAGAAAACAAGACTTTTTTTTTTTTTTAATCATC
>NW_009921837.1:0-3089 GCF_000696875.1 Nestor notabilis
CTTGCACAAGTCCAGGTAGATGACTTCAACTTCTGCTATATCTACAAAGTTAGAAGAGAACCAGCACCTTCAGAAGTGTACTGCCCTATCTCCTCACCTTTAAACTTACTAAAAAAGGTGACTGTGAAGGTTATATAAATGAATGGATTGTTAAATGTCATTGATTCTACTACCTTATGAAGGATATCTCTATGGTGAGTTACAAAAAGGCCTAGATAAGCTATCTTTAACAGTGGCATACATACCAAATTAGTGCAATGGCTTTAAGACTCTATCCTCAGCTTCTTAACCCTGAAATATATTACCTTCAATCTGCTTACCTTCTCTTAGACTTTTAGGTTAATATTGTATATCTACCATCCATGGTGGAGAACTTCTGTCCCACCTTCTTGCTGTTGTCCTCAGTTTGTGATCAGCAGGTTTTCTGGGCCTGACAGGCTGCCATGTGCCTTTGCAAACCTTGCTTCTCCCCTCGTTTTAATTTAAAATTACGTGACTTCGTCAGAATAATATCTTCACAAGCCAGTAAACATTTTTTTTGGAGAAGCTGTACTGTATTTTCTCTCTTTTCCCATCACTGTATGCTGGCTTTGATATTTCAGAGCTGGTTTTGTTCTCACTTCTTTGTGAAGGAGATTACAACATGGCAAAAACTCAGAGTCTCAAAGAAACTTTCACTCTAAGATTTGAACTAGGCACATTTAGCTAGTACTTAGTGGAGAATGAACACTGAGCTCCAGGTAGGTCTGAGACCATCCAGGCAGCTTCTGCGGAGACGGCCGAAGTGGCTCCTTGTATGGCAAACAAGGAATGAATCACTTCCACCTAGCAGGGTTGTAGTCTTTTTCAGGGCATGATGCTATTAGCCAGGCTTTGTAATACAGGTGTGTAGGATGACACACATACCCTGGAGACAGGATTCATATTCTTCTAAGACTAGAAGTAAGTCTGTTGGGTTTGTTTGGCTTTGTCTTATGATTTATTTCATTTCTTCTGTTCAGCAATGGTGCCCTTTGCCAATGGGAAAGAATAATCTTTCTGTAACATTTCCTCCTTCCAGCCAGAAAACGTACAGCTGAGCACACAAAGCTTCTCCAGACTGGCATGCTTTGTTATCTTGTTCTGCTTCTTTTATTCTCCTTTAATTCCCAAGGGAAACGAAGGGCTCCATCTCTGTCATCAAACCCTTTGGACTTTGTGATGTTTCCTACTGGAGTAACACTGCAATGAGTTAAAACTTTAGTCTTGTGTATACAGTGAAATGGAAGATACTCTGCTTGTATAATTCCTCTGTTTCCTCTGTTTTATAAAGACTAAAATCAATGTAAATATCTCTTAATTTAAAATATGATTATATAGTATTTAGCTTGCTCTGCTGTCCAATGAAAGCTGGGTCAAAAGCCTGTCTGAGTGCTCAGATGTGCGTTGTTGAAAGGTGGGATACAAAAAATTAGGAATAAAAGTATGCATTAAGATGATACGTCCTTAAAGTTTTTTTTAAATTGAGTTACACTTATAACACAGTGGCTGTGGTTAAGTCATAATTAGAATGTAATTACATTGTCTTTATAATTCTGGTTACTTGTAATTAACATTAATGCATATGAGGAAGTAAACTACATATCTGAATTGCTTATTAGTACCCTGTTAGGACTGGAGCCTATAAACATATATGGAAGTTTACTCACCAAATATTTTCATTGGCTGTCACTGAATGACTCGTGACTAAAGCTGTGAATGGGTGTTCGTAGGCAGCAACCCTCAGATTCTAGCTAAAATTAACATGAAGTTAACTGCATTAACCACTTTGGATTTACCTGCTGCAATTACCCTGAAGTTACACTTTGATTTTTTTTATTTTATTTTTTTTTGTGGTAGACATGTAAAGAATTGGTTCTGCTACAGAGTTAGTGTTCCAGCTATATGAAAAATAATAACCATAATGCAAGTGCAGTGGAATCCCAACCAATTCAAACTGTGCCATAGGGTGGAGCACACATTTTTTTGATACACTTATTCGTAGGATTTCATAATTCCAGAAGCTAACTATTTTTAGAATAGCTACTAGCAATAGAAAGAGCTGGAAATTCTTCATACAAGGCAAGATGAAGCATTTTCAACTTTTCTATAAAAAGTGGTACGTAGTGGGGCCCCTTTCTATCCTGACATTCCTAAAGAGAACGCAGGTAGATGTGCCTGTTTATAATAAGATGCCTTGCACAGGTAGCCGGAGTCTTTAAAGAACTCAGGAAGGAAAAGAAATATTATTTTCTAAAAACAAGGCTACTTCTTTCCTTTCTTTTTAAAATCTTAACTCTTCTAGAGAAAGAAGGGTGCTCAATCTTCTGTAATGCATGGAGAAAGAAGAAGTTTGCATATAAGGATGCATCTATCATCCAAGTTAAAAAAATTAATGTCCAAATGCCATCCATTTCCAGCCTTTCTGCTCATCCCAAATACATCTGATAACCTCATAATGAATGAACATCAGAAACAGGTTTCTATAGGTTAGCTGCATGATGCACTGCAGTGCTTCTGAAAGTCTATTGTGGTAATGACCATTGAACTAAGGAAAATTTACATGACCAACCATTGTAATCAATCCAGTCTGTATTTTAGATAGGCCCTAAATATATATCAATGTGACAAATGGAAATGCCTGTACTGTACAGGCCAATAAGTTGTGCTTCAAGAATGCTCCAACCCTGGAGCTGTTCAAGGCCAGGCTGGACAAAGGCTTGGGCGACATAGTTTAGTGCGTGGTGTCCCTGCTCATGGCAGGGGGGTTGGAACTAGGTGATCTTAAGGTCCTTTCCAACCCTAACTATTCTATGATTCTATGATTGTAAATACTTATTGGTGCATAGACTGCTCAAAATGAACCTCAATTTAATGAAGTTGAAATGGGATTTTTAAGCCTGTTTAAAAAATACTGTATTCTGCAATTATAGAATCATAGAATAGTTAGGGTTGGAAAGGACCTTAAGATCACTTAGTTCCAACCTCCCTGCCATGGACAGAGGCACCTCACACTAAACCATGTCGCCCAAGGCTCTGTCCAGCCCCCCTGCCATGAGCAGGGACACCAC
>NW_009921837.1:3500-33267 GCF_000696875.1 Nestor notabilis
AACTGTACACAGTACTCCAAGTGAGGTCTCAGGAGAGCAGAGTAGAGGGGCAGGATCACCTCCCTTGACCTGCTGGTCATGCTTCTTTTGATACAGCCCAGGATACAGTTTGCTTTCTGGGCTGCAAGCACGCACTGCCTGCTCATGTTCAGTTTCTCATCAGCCAACACCCTCAAATCCTTCTCCACAGGGCTGTCACCAACTACCTCGTTGTTTTTCATGTGCCTTAGCATGCTTTCCAGGAGAATCTGCTCCAAGATTTTGCCAGGCACAGAGGTGAGACTGATTGATCTGTAGTTCCTCAGGTCTTCCATTTTCTCCTTCTTGAAAATGGGGGTTATATTTCCCTTCTTCCAGTCATCTGGAACTTCACCTGACTGCCATGATTTTTCAAATATGATGGACAGTGGCCGAGCAACTTCATTCGCCAGCTCCTTCAGGACCCGTGGATGGATTTCATCAGATCCCATGGACTTGTGCATGTTCAGGTTAAGATGGTCTCGAACCTGATCCTATCCTCCAGTGGGCCTAAGGTCTTCATTCTCACAGTCCCTGCATCTGCCTTCCAAGACTTGGGTGGTGTGGTCAGAGCATTTGCCAGTGAAGACTGAGACAAAGAAATCATTAAGAACCTCAGCCTTCTCCAAATCCAGGGTAGCCAGTTCTCCCGATAGCTTCCAGAGAGGGCCCATGTTATCCCTAGTCTGTCTTTTATTTGCTACATACCTATAGAAGCCTTTCCTGTTATTTTTAATGTCCCTTGCCAGATTTAATTCTAACTGGGCCTTAGCTTTCCTAACCAGGTCCCTAGCCTCCCAGAGAATGTTCCTGTATTTTTCCCAGGCCACTTCTCTTAGCTTCCACAAAACATTCACATTAGGTTACTTAAAGTTATTCTGTAGGCAGAAAGGCCTTCTTAATGTGTAAAATCCTGTCACACATATGGTCAGTACTGTGGTTATGTATGGGGAATGGTCAGGCAAAAGTGAAGCTAAAGGAAGCTTTCACAGTAATTTCTTCCCTGCAGCATGAGAATTTATCAGCTGTGGGTTTTTTCATGTCTGTTCCCCCTATGGAAAGGTGTTGAGAGTAGAGGGCATCAGGAATACAGATGCACCATGTGAAAATTTCTGGTGTAAATAAGGGACACTGTCACCCCGAAAGGCTCCTGAGTTTTGCCTCCCAGTGATCTCAGGTTCATTTCCTTTTTATTTCAAGGGGATAAGGGGTATTAGGATCTTATTTACATCAGTCTTTTCTTGGGGCCTGAGCAGACAAATGGAGATTTTGGCACCAGTTGTATACACTAAATCAGGTTGTAGTAGATGGTATGAGCCCTCTGCTTTCTTAACATTATTTTTTATCTCTAAGGATTTATCGCAGAGATGTTATGCTGTCAGGAGACACTGATTATCGATATTGATTACAATTAGTGTTATCTATTATAATTGAAATAGAAACCTACACTGGCTATGGTGGGAATTTCTTAGGTTCTGTGGGAGGTATTCGGTCACTTGATCTGGGTACTTCCTATCATTTCAGATGCCTTGAGTATCTAAGACATCTTCATGGGACCTTTTCCTTTTGGAGTGGCAGCTGAAAACCATCAGGGAAACTCTGACCCATCTTAGCTGCTATTTAGGCACCAGTCTTTGGTAACTGAATCCCATCTTACATTGCTGGTCTTGCTACTGCTGTTCATGGCACTGAGGGGGTGGCAGGAATCTTCAAAATGGCTCCCAAAATATTTTTACAGTAAAGGAGCCGCTGAGTACCTTTCCTTTCCAGCAGTTGCTCATTAACTACAGTTAGTGCTGTTCATGCCTTTGTACTGAAAGAGCTAAGGAGTTTCCTGCAATAAAAGGTAGCAAACTGCTCTGTGACCATCACAAGCATTTGTCTCTGCATGGGAAGGAGAAGGTTGCAGTCAGAGGTTACACCAAGACAGGTGAACCTAAAGGAAGGGTGAAATTTGAGGATCTCATTCTCCATTGTACCAGCAACCTTTTTACAACTAAAGAGGAAATATTATAAGGAGGGAGGATAGGTCCCAAAGACTGTAGTAGCATTTTGTCTCCGCTATGTACAAGTGCAGATCAAGACAGATCAAGACTTTAGTGCAGTCTCAATGTTTTAATTTTTGGCTTGCTTGATTTGTCACAGTTTTAATTCCTTAACACAAGTCATGGTTTGTCTGCTGAAAGGAGCTCTCAGGCTTAAATGTACATTTAACATTCAAAAAGTTTCAATTTATTAAAGCCAGGGAAAAAAAAAGACTATTTGTAGATAACATTTTTTTTTGGTTTTCCAAGTTCTGTACAGGATATTCAGACAGGGTATTTCACCTTCCTTTCCTAAAACCAATGGGCTTTAGTATGCAGTTCTTCTTGCAAAGAGTTAATTGAAGCAAGTAAAGTTCTTACATTGTTAATAATCCTCCCAATTTGATCTTGTTCTTTCCCCCCCTCAAGCAATAAGAGGATAAGTGCGAGTGATAGCCAGATTTATAAATTATTTCTTGTGAGCTGAATGCTTTAAAAGGGAATATAAAAATCTGCTATGTGTCAGGCGATCCATGGAGGCATTAGCAAGCGTGGCTGATTCTCAATCCCCTGAAAGCAGGAGTGATAATTTGTATATCTAGGAACTGTATGCGGAGAATGGTAATTTGTCATTAGTAAGATTAACATGATCAAGGGAATAGAATAGATTATTTACATATAAAATACAGAAGATCATTGATGTAGCAGTGATGAATAAATACATTTTGATAAATTTAAATCAATATCTTTGGGAATCAATACAAAAGTTTTTAGCTATCATATAACACTGCAGCTTTTGTTTTATGTTGTATAAAATGTATTGCCTATTTGAGAATGGTTACATAGATGGAGTTTTTTGGCCTGGGCATTGTTTAATCTACCTGTAGAGCAATGCTTTTGAAACACTGTACATTTAGCCAGAAATTACTTTTCTTAGTTCTTTTAGAATGAAATACCACTTAAGACGTAGAATATCTGAGTACTCATATACTATTTAAAAGGACATGACATTTTTATTGCAGTTTCATATTCTACCTAATTTTTTTTTGTTCAGATAGATTTGCCTTCTTGCAGAGAGAAACTATTACAAATAATTTAATACATTTTGATCATGTTTTCAATGCTGACTGAATTACAGTTGCTGACATGGTTCATTTACTTACACAAACTGCTCTTGTGCTCACACTGTTGCTCAAAATTCAACATTATCATGTGAAAAAAGTTGCATGAAGATAGGAAGCCATTATTCTGACCACTAAGCAATGCAGAATGAAATATCAATTGGCAAGTTGTTAACTCTGATTTTCAAACACACCATTTACAATGACTTATAACTACCTACAATAAGTGGTTCTAAGCTTTTTTTTTTTTAGTTTTCTGAAAGCTTCAGTAAACTATGCTATCATAGTGTTTAAAGAATTTAAAGCAAATTACTTAAGGAATATTGCTCAAAGCAAGTGCTATGCAAGGCAATAAGTGACTTCTGTGGGTGATTGAGCACTAAAGCAAAGCTGTGAGGTTTGCTAATGAAGACAATGTTTATTTCCAGGAAGATTCCTTTGCCACGGATGTTCTCAACAACACCAGTTCTTGATCTTGTTGTTGTGAATATGTGCAATGCTACATGTGTGTACACCAAAGGAGTTCAGTGGGATTGCTCATGTGCACAAAATTAGTTGTGTGCCTGCACGTCCAAGGCTCAGGGCATTGCAGTGATTTAATCATTAAAAGGTGAAACAGAGGCATTTTTGTTATACTTTCTTATACTTTGAAAAGTCTCAAGTCAGTCTTAGTTACAGAATTACTCTTCTCACAGAACAGGATATCCACAAAAATAAAACAAACCAGAAGACAACATTGCTTTGTAGCAATATAAGCTTTGAACGTTCTCTGCCGTAGGTTGCTCAGACTTCCATTGACATCATGAGGGGGCTGTGTTTAGGTGAATAATTATTTTGGCAAGGTCAAACAAATGAATAAATGCTCAAGGGAGAGCTAAGCTAAAGGAGGAGACCAGAAATCCAGGACTCAGGCATGTAAGGTTACTATGACTTTACACACAACCACAGTATTTTACTGTTAAATGTTTTTTGCTTGTAATCAGAAAAACGGATTCACAGTGTATTAACTTGCAGTAAGCTCCTATTTGCTAACCAAACTGTTGTCCACAGAGGGCTCAAAATGGCTCCCTTTTCACTAGTATGTGTAAACAAATTAAAAGCAAATGACGGATGCATGTATACATGCACAAGAAGACATAAATAATATGGAGTGTCTGAACAACCACCCCATAAAGCATACCTTAGTAGAGAAAGCATGGAAGAAAAAGAAGCCATTTTCTGTGATCAGCTTGCTGTAGCAGAAGCTTGGAGGTTTCTCCTATCCTGCTCCAAAATGGACTTTACAGTCTTCAGTGGCCAGATTGACAAGTAACTTCATAGTTATTGTAGATACTTCCTAAGCTTCAGATTTATGATTTAAAATAATTGTGGATTATAAAGACTGCTTATTTCCTTATTAGGAAAAATACGAATGAATTCATGCTCTTATTGTTTCCACTCGATCTAGAAATCTGGATGAAACTGAGGTTTCATGAAAGATATATGCTTAGCATCTGAGGTCTGTATTTGTCACTCCTAAACTAAGACATTTATCCAGGGACAGAATTTAGAAGCACTGGTACACCAAACTGACCAAATAATCAACATAGAAAATAAGATCTTTCTACTAATTTTATAAAGAAGCATAGAACAACTGTTTGCACCATTATGTACCTAGCAGGGGGGGATAATGTTACTTGAATTAAATCTGAGCTTTAAGTGCCTTTGAAATGCCCAAGCATGATTTTTACCTTGAAATGAAATTCTTATAAGAAGAAGTTTTAATATTGTGATCTAACTTACAGAGACAAGGATCTGTGCTAACCTTTCAAATTAAGTTTCTCAAATGAGTAATTACTCTCCCAAAAAAAGAGTTCAGTTTAATAGGATATTTATTGTGTTTTAAGATTATTAAAACAATATTTTTTGGAAAGTATAATAACTGTATAATAATGATGTAGATAATCACAGAAGATGCATATCTTCTGTTTTCCTGTTAAACCAGTAAATATTGGTAATAATTTAATAAATTCTTCAGAGCTTCACTTTATATTAATTGAGTTTACATGGTGGAGAAACAAAGGTGTTAAAATAGTGCAGTTTTCATTTTAGAACAGTCTCATTACCCAAGACTCTGTCATAGTGGATGATAACTGGTCATGCTTTCTTAACTAGACTAAGAAGTTCACCATAGAAGATAGAGGCAAAATAAAAGAGTAAGGTGTTTTCAGATACAACATTTGGGTATTAAAACTCTAGACAAGAGAAATAATGTCAACAACTGTATAGTGAATAGTTCCTCAGTAGACTGTTGTAGGCAAATATTTTCATTAATCACTTCAGAAAACACAGTTTTATAATATTTGACATATAAAAATCCTATAAAATATTTCTATTAATTTTAAAATCAGATTGGCAATGGTTTTGTAGCTAATGGTTAAAATGTACACTGACTACTTTGATATTATTGGAGAAGTGGTTTTTAGCTGGCTTGTTCAATTTCCGAACTTTCTGGAATTGTCAGTTTAGGAAGAGTCTTGGGTGTTTAATTTTCATTGAATTAGGAATGGAAGATTGTTTGAAATCCAGAAAATTATTTGAGAACTTGTCGTGGTTTAAGCCCAGCCGGCAACTTGGAACCATGCAGCCGCTCGCTCACTCCCCCCCCTTTTTCTTCCTCCCCCCACTCCCGGAGGGATGGGGAGGAGAATCGAAGGAATGTAACCCCCACGGGTTGAGATAACAGCTCTCCAGTAACTAAGGTATAATACAAACCACTACTGCTACCAATAATGATGATAAGAGGAATAACAAGGGAAAAGGACACAACCGCTCACCACCCGCCGACCGATACCCAGCCCGACCCGAGCAGCGACCTGGGCCTTCCGGGTAACTCCCCCCAGTTTATATACTGGGCATGATGTGCTGTGGTATGGAATACCCCTTTGGCCAGTTTGGGTCAGGTGTCCTGTCTCTGCTTTCTCCCAGCTTCCCCTCCTCTCTGGCAAAGCATGAGACTGAGAAAGTCCTTGGTCAGAGTAAACATTACTTAGCAACAACTAAAAACATCGGTGTTATCAGCATTGTTCCCAGACTGAAAGTCAAAAACACAGCACTGCACCAGCTACTAAGAAGGAGAAAAAATGACTGCTGTAGCTGAACCCAGGACAGAACTATACTCCATTTCCTCTGCTACTATTAGCTGGAATGATGGAAAGAGAGAAGGACCCTCTCAGCAGCAAGGAGCATACACTGTAAATGTAGTCTGCAAAGGTTCAGTAGTCTACCATATCTTTTAGAAAACTGAGCCTCAAGCTCTAGTAAATCTTATGGTGAGGACTGATTTTGGTGCTCTGCATCCATGGGAGAGGTAAATACTCTCCCTGCAGCAAGGCACTTTCACACCCTTCCCTTTGCAGTGTTTCCAGAATTCCTGGCTTTTCCTGCAGGCATTGTGCTAGGAGCCCATAGACTAGCCTCACTGCAGAATTACACAAATATGGACTTCTGTGAGTCTCAAGAACTCTGAAGGAAGTGAATTTGACTCACAAGGCATCATATGAAACTTTTCTCTGGCTTTGGAGGAAGATGGAATTTTGCTTTCTGTTTTGCATTTAAAGAGACTCAAAATCTCAAATCAAGACACTGTTGGACCTACTGAGTTCCACCTGCCTCATGTCAAATCCATGTAATACCCCAAGTTTTATATGGTTTAGGAAAACAACATAAATCGAATCAGAATGACTTGAAAGGCTGAACTTTAGTGAACTTTATGACAAACTGGAGCTGAGCTACAAGCTTCTGTGAAACCTGAAACCAAGAGGATTTTACCTGGCTTCTTTTGAGGTTCATGAATTTTGAAAAGACCTATAATATTGCCAGATTTTACCATTTTATCATGAAACTTACCCTAACTGGTGTTTTCTTTAAAGCCTTCATACTCGAAATGAAGTGACCATGTGAGAATCTCATCTTTCATTTAAAAAAGAGCAGAAGTTTCCAGTCCCTGTGATTGTGGCAAAAAGCTTGAACTTGTGCCCAAGTGCACCAACAGTTCAAAACCAAAGGTGACTGTAGAGACACCAGCATACACTTTATTATTTTAAACTCGCTTTTAGGTTCTTAACTAGCAGTTTTTGAGCATGAAGTCTAGCTTACCATCTATGTTTCTATATTCTTGCTAGAGGACATTAAGTTTTCTCCCTCCTCTTATTGTTATGGTGCTTCAGAAGACAACTTCAAAGCAAAACACTAGATTTGGGTGTCAGTAAGCCTGGCTCCAGATCTGACAGCTGTGGCGATACCCCTCTGCTGAAACCCTGCATCCCTGTGTACCTGGGTTTTGTGCAATCAGTGAGAAAAAATCCAGAGAAGTGTTTTAGTCTTCTAACTCAGTACCAAATTCAATAACCCAAACCCCCAAGTTTGTTTTAACAGCATCATTCTTCTTTGAAGGCTATAGGTAATTCACTCCTCTTTAACAATGTACAGATGGTTTCTGGAAAAGCCCCTTTGTTTCTTCAAATAAATAACACAGATAAGTTTACTTATGCACATGTATGGCACTGTGTTGTGCTTTTCGTTTATTGGTTGATTGTGCCCTTTGTTTTGGCTTTTGTCCCTTCTGGAAGTGTTAATGACTGTTCTTGCTCATGCTCAGAGAAAGAGTTTGTTTGATGCCAAAGGCAGAGAATTTCATTGGTATAAAAGACTTACAATTTTACATGAAATACATTTCATGGACCAAAAATCCACCTGAACAGACTACACCTCTTTCCTGAATTTTGCCCAAATACATTGCTGCTGAGAATCCAGCCTTGTAGAAAATGTTTAGGCCAACAAAAATGATAGTCACCAGTATAGAATATTTTGGTTTATCATTAGCAGAAAAATGAATTGGTTGGAAGTTTTATTCATGTTTTAATGTTATTTGATTTGGCAGAATTGATAATACTAAGAGTTGAGAATTATCTGCCTTTTCTGGGTTAAACTAAACTAGTTATCAGAAAGGTTAACAGAGCTAAAGGCCCAGTAACTTAATATTTTGCTATACAATAACCATTCATTTTATTTAGAAACTGTAAAGCTATGATAATGTTTTGGAACAAGTTCTCCTTGTGCCAAGAAGGATGACAAAGTTACCGTTTCAGGAATAGCACAAAGTATATAGTGTTTGCTAAAGGTAACAGCAACCATTATTTCAAATTGTATACAAGTTTATGTTTTCTTGAGGCTTATTTTAATTACCTATTATGGATAACTAATCTAGCATGCAAAGAAACTCTTGCTAATCTAAAAATGAGTAAATTGAAGCTTCTTGAGATAAAAGATAATTTCTCTTTCCATTTTTACTGTTATATCAACTATAGCTGGAAATAGTTGGGCAGTCAAGCTGGAAATATGGACTTCAAATTACTCGGGTTTATAAACAGTGACTTAGAGGGCAGTGATATACATTAATTTTCAGAGGTGCATTTCAAGTTCCATTAGATTCACAGAGAAATGTAGATAATCTGCAGTTTCTGACAAAGTGTACTGAAGTCTACTTTGCACGTTACACCTCTTTCTGTATTCAGAAGCTTCACAATACCAAAAGTCCTTCATCAGAAATGGCAAGAGTCATCAGTTTTGTAAGTATTTACTTTCTTTGCATTTAATGCCTCTGGAAAAGCCCTGGGATGTTAAAACATAAAAGAAATAAAAGTCTATGTGGTATACATAATTAGAATTGATCTCTTAATTTATCTCCATACATCAGACATAAAAAGAAATGTAAGAAAGATTGTGCAAATGATTAAATTACAAACCTTTTCATAGTCAAATATTTAATCATAAAGTGTGATATAATTCTAAATGTAAACAAATCATGTTAGGGTTATTGGTTATATGCTTTAGGTAATGTTCCTATGTTATTTTCCTTCCAAAAGAAAGGATATGAAGTTAAAATACTGCATCATGTGCAGATTAAAGACAAATTTCATATAGATGAGGTTACATTTAATTACCTGGAATAGCTTTGTATGTTGAGTGAAAAACACAGTTTTCATCAACACCATATTAATTATTGCTGCCGAAAGCTGTAATTGACTACTGTGTTTTTCGGCTCATGAGTCAATGGTGACTAAATGTTTACTTTACTGCTCCTAATTGCCTGAAATGCAGCACTTGTTTTTCCCTGGAAAATCTGTGGTCTAAGTTTTACTCTTGTTTTCATGCATATAACCCAACAACGATTTACATGTATAGCTGACAGCATAGTTCAGCTTCAAATTTCCTGCAAAACTGGTAAGTTAGCAGTACAAACTGTCTTATCACCAAATATAGAGAAAAAGGAAATGCTGTGTCAATACTATCCTGCTCTGGCTCTACTCTTCCATACTCTTCCTGTAGGAAGACTGAAGTTGCATTTAGATCAGGGTGCCTACAGACCTCATTTGACCTTGTATCAGCTGAATTCAAGATCCCTGTGGTAAAGGCACCAGCTCATCTTCATCGTTTATATCAAGCATGTAAGGGAATATGGTATACATGAAGATGATTGGGATTGCCATCAGGATTTTCTGCCACAAGAATAGTTCTAGAGACACAGAAACAGTGGAGAAAACACCAGAGGTGGAACCACACGCTACAAATCAACTGGGATTATACTATTCTCCACCTTTACGGGTGACAGGAGTAACATCCTCTCAGAGGTGAAGGCAGAGGCAGCATAGTTTCCAGAAGAAGGTGTGCAGCAAAAGGAAGTGTTTCTGCCACAAGGAATTTGAGAAATTTCATGGCGGAATCACCAGCCTTAAACTTCCATGATCTCTTCATTCAAAGAAAAAAAAAAGCAAACAAAAAAACAGGTGAGGAGAGAAAAAAAGGGAGAGAGAGGTTCAAACATTCTGAAGATCACTGCGTCTCTCCTCCATCGTGTGTTTTTCTGAAAGTGACAGTGGCTACTGTCCTGATAAGAAATGCTCTCCTGTTAGAATGCCACCAGCAGAGTCCAGGTTGCTCTTAGCTTCACATAATCTGGGACAACACTACTGATTTTCAGGAGCCTTGGGATCCCTGTAAAGAGAAAGATAACTAATTTTTCTTTTGTGCCATTCCATTCCACAGGTTTTCCCAGAAAACTAGTAAAGACTGTATCTCTGGAATGAGTATTTTGAGTATGGAGAGGACTAATCATAGATTTCATCAAAATCCAATCCCTGTGACAGCTCATGAAAAGATTTATAGCACAGGGTCACTTGGATGACTGGGGAATCTGCTAGATCTTACTAAATCTTTAAGTGTTACCAACAGTAATTTTAGTTACATGGTCTAAGAGTCTCCTCAGGCTTAAGGCCTGGACCAAATGAGCATTGTGGACAAATCTGTCAAAAATTGCATTCATTCCCAAGAGAATCCAACCTGCCCATTGCTAACAAAGTGGTTCAGTCAGAAGTTTCATATCCATACTTGTGAACATAAAATACAAACGATGTAGGAATGTGGACAGAAAAGTTTTGTGCTGTCTAGGTAACTACTTCAGTACTAAGCCACAATGACAAAGGCTTGTGAAAATCAAATAAGTCATGTTTAAAGGAAACAAACAGGTTAAATGAAGTGAGGTGTCAGTAAATCTTTCTGGAGCTTAAACAAATCACTTTTACTGTGCTTTTGACAAATGTGTGTATCTGCTGTACACAAAAATAATTAAAATTTATTGCAGGTGTGTTGGTTTTGGTTTTGTTTTTTTATTTGTTCGGTGATTGTAGTGGTGATTTTTACATGTCAGAATACATTTTCCATAATGACTGCTTTCCTAAGTCTTGCAAACTTAAACCTCTGGCATTAGACCTTATTCATATTATCAAGTTCTCATTCTTCTTCCTTACTGTTTTTAAAGTGTCTTTCATCATCAAGGTTTTTCTCCCACTAATGGCAATGGTCTTTTTCTTGGATCTGTGTAGAGCAAGTATTTTCTTTTTCTGTTGCAGGAACCAGTCTGAGTTCAGATGCAGGTTTTGCTTTTTCTTCGGATCTCAAGACATTCTCATAATGGTCATTATCATCCTTTTAACAGATCTTTCTTCACTTTTGTGGCTCTATATTTTGACAATTATTCCACAAGAGAATAAAAGACAATGTCTTTATTTAGTAGTGAATTTATGATACACCCGCACAGTTCCAGCTTGGAGTTGGAATGTAATGTCAATAAAGCTCATCTGGCTGTATATAAATTCTTCATGTGGTTATTTTCATTGGAGGCTTTAATACAGTAGGGATGGATATATGTGGAGATGTGCTTGTCCAAAATATGTCCCCTCTTACTCTCATGTGTAAACAGAGAGACACATACATAGAGATTTGTTGCTGTTGTTACCTCCAGGTGGTGACCATCTAAACACTGATTTTCAGTACTTCCAGAACTCCTCTTATTAATATCTTAGCCTGCAAAAAAAAAAAAAAAAAAAAGTATTTCTAGCTATATAGTTGCTGCCATCATGCACACAAATACACACACTTATGTACTTGTGTCTTTATTGTGGATCTTCAGATTTTAAAAGTCTACACTAAAGGAAAAAAGTGGTTTCAAAAGAAGACTATCACAGGAAAAAACATAGGCAAGAACTTGAAGCAGGAGCAGAAGACTGGGTAAAGAATGCATACATTCTGGTGTTTGGGTGTCAAAATATTGCCTGAGTTTTGATGAAATATGTAGGAAATAGGTCTTAAAATACCAGAAGCACCTGATTGTCACAGTTAGACTTCAGTTTCTTTCTCTAGATGGCTCAATAGAAATTTAGATGCTTGTCTATGAGCATCCATATTTTGAAACGAGGCTCTTTTTTTAGAGAGTAGAAGTGAACTTCTATTTCATTCTACTCTAGACTAAGATTTTTAAACAGGATCACCATGATGTGACTCTTCATCAGCTCACAATGAGATCTGCTGGCCTTCTCACCTTGCTTCAACTTCATTAGAATGTCAATATATGGCTTACCACATGAAAGATGCATTCCCTGCCAAGTAAATTAAATTCTTATAATAAGAAGCACAGTGGTCCAGTGGTCGAAAAGTAGGGCTGGCAGCCAGCAACTCCTAAATTTTAATCCCAGTGCAACTTACTGTATAACTTCAGGCAAGTTACTTAACCTCCTAGTTTCCACCTCATAAAACTGTAATAATAAAAGTGTTTTTCTGAAGAGCAATTAGTTAATGCTTCTTCTCTACTTTGAAAATGAAAATGTAAAGAACCATGGAGGTGCTAAGCCTTATTAATTCTGAAATTGTAACCATATCAAGGACTCATTGTGATTACTACATTTCAGTAAACTGGTAAGATTATAGAAGTAAACATCTCAAATAATCATCCAGCACTCAATTTGCAGGATCTGCAGTAAGAGACCTGTCATCCATGTTGATCCATGAGTGTTGTGCGACAGGTTGAAAAGCTCCCCGTGGGATTTGCTACCAAATCACAATTCCCGCCATGGTACTGTCCCCTTGTGTATGGGTTTCTAGGTGATAGTGTGAGCATTTTGAGAGTTGAAGGGTCTGCTGCGAGTCAAACATCCAGATGGCACTGAAGTGTGAGGCTGCTGTTTAGATCTCACATTTTGTTTAGGTTGGATGAGTGTCTGAAGAGGATGAAAAGCAAAAGTTATTCCTTCCAAGGCTGTAAATGCAACTGATGCCCACTTAAGTAGTTCCAGATCTGCTTTGTATAGACAGAAACATAGGAGTAATTTAAGTGTTTTGAGAGAAATATCCACTTCTTCCCAAGCCTCCTCTCTGTTGGAGACCAGCCATCACAAACATGGAGGACATGCAGATCTGAGGATCCATAATTTATGGAAGAGGGTGGAATACCAGGCAGATCAAACATCTGGTGGGGTAGCTGTTGTCAAGCACTCAAATGTTTAACTGATTGCACTTGTCAAAGAGCTGTAGGATAGATCTGAGGGGAGAGTTTGGCCCTTAGTGTTGCTGGTTTTCATCCTGCAATTTCAAGAGTGTTCTTTGTGCCTTGTTTACTGCAGAATATGATTAGATTTTAATTTAACAGGCGAGGAATGCATCTTTCATGTGGCAAGTCAGAAGGGCCTCGGAGCTTTATAGTGGGGATGGGGGGATGAGGCTGGCGCTTGTTGTGAAGCGGTGGAGAGTCCTGCTATATAGCTCATCTTAAGATGCTGTTTATAAATAGGTCCTGCTAGTCTGGGGCATAATGATTTCAATCACTTGTGCTGTATAAATAAACAGGGTATTGTGAGCTTACTTGTTCAGGAATTGTCCCTGGCTTTAGTTTTGGCCACAGACTCCCGGAGGCCTGCAACCAATCTAAACCGGAGGATTTAAAGAAACAGTCCGTCTCTGATCTGAAGCCACAGGGGGAGAAGGGAGGGACAGTGGGTCTGGAGGGGGAAGCAGGAGAGCAGGGAAGGGGGATCTTCCATGGGGTCCTACCTTTCCTGGCTCTGGGGAACGGGAGCTCGGGAGAGCCTCTGGCTGTGGCTGGCTTAGGCTGTTGAGATGCAAAATGGCTTCTTCACGGCTTGCTGGGGCACAGGCAGTCCGCAGAGAAGGGGATTGCTCCCACCTAATGTGGTGTGAGGAACGGGACGGTGAGCATGGACTGCCGCATAGTCTATGTGGGATGCATTGTGTGCAAATTGGTAAGGGCAGAGATGTCTTGACTGGCACTGACTTACTGCAGACTGTGCCTGTTTGCCCTGTGCTGCATTTGCTTCTGTGGGTCCCTCCATGTACACAAACTACATGGCCAAGCTCCCCTCTCATGCCTTCAAACTCACAGCCTGCCCTGAGGGTAACCAGTGTTTTGGTCTCCTCTTGATTTGACCCTGTGGACTTTCACTAGAAATAAGGCTTGATTAAGGAAACAATTTTAAAAAAGTAGAGATTTCCATGATGCCAGTAAATGCTGCAGGTTTCTGCTATGACGGACAATGTGCTTTTATTTTCTCACACCACGCTTGAGATGTGCAATTCACTTAGTAGCCCTGTCTGTAGATCCTGCTGCTCCTGGGTAAGCATTGCACATTTGGGGACGAGCTGCAGTAGTCCCACATTCAGAGCTGCTTAAAAGGACAGAAACATGAGGGTCTCCTGAATTCTCCAATTCTTTTATAAATTCTGGGCTTTCTGTATCTTTGAATCCTCACTTCCCACAGCCTTTGCTATTTGCCTATATGACACCTTGGGTAGAGTCTTCCTGTCTTATTTGTTGAAGACATACTTTGAAGCATAATGCAGAAGACCAGAATGGACCCAGTAGAATATGCAGCTCCAGTCCTCACACATCCTCCTGTCTTCAGTCCTCAAAGTCTTAAATGGTTTTTCTGGCTTGCTATCACAGTACCACAGCCCTACCAAAATCAGTGGGACTTGACCACTGGCTTCTATGGGACCAAAAAGTCAAGGTGGTATGATCTAGGGCAAGAAGCACTGAAAAGAGACTGTATTTCTCTTTGCAAATAATGAGATGGGAGAACAAGTATCCTTAATGCGATTTCCTTGCAGCATGAAGGAGCACCAATCCTGTGTTCACATAATAAAACTTTTATTTCTGAACCCACCAGCTTAGGATAGGCAGATAAATAACATTCTGTTGAGAAAATAAGTAAAAATTGTGCTAGCATCAGTCAGGAAGCTGGAATTGATACCATCTGGTCTATATAGTTATCATGTCTAGCAGTCAAAGTTTAATAGCTAAGAATTTATTAGAAAATGTTTCTCCAGCTTCCCAAAATAGATATAAAACTAAAAAGCCTCACAAATAGGTAAAACTTTCTTTGTACTGAGTTGTTTTCAGTATCACTAAATTTCTGGAAACTTGAAGAAAGACATATACTAAGTTGAAAGAAAACCTTGCAGTTAAATATTTCAAATGTGTCAGTCTTCAATTTACCTTCTAAATTCTGTGTACTTTGTATTGAGAATAAGAACTTCTTTCTTTCCTTTTTTTAAACTCAGTTCAGTAAATATTACCAGCCAAGTATCTTTCTTTGAATTCCTGTCTTGTTCAGGGATTAACCTCTAAATATTTAATTTGTATCCATATATCTTAAGATTTGCTTTTGCACCAAATATTGTTGCATGAAAGGTTAATGAATTATAACTAAAAGGTTGTCATTTGGAAAATTTTCTTTTAAATTATCAAAATTAAAGAAATGGTTTTATTTTTATGTGTATATGAAATTATTGCGCTTTCCATTTAACAGTCTAGCTTTCATTTTCATTATCAGAATAATAAAAAAATGATTAAAGTGATGGTTTCTTTTTAAAATGCAAAGTGTTTCATGCCAGAAGTTCTGAGAAATTAGATTTGCCTTTTCTATTTGCAGGTATAAAAGGAATTATATCTGCTTCTTTTATTTCGTAGTTGGTTTTGTTGTGTTTTTTTCCCCAACTCAATTTTATTCTACTTTTTAAACGTTTCCTCTGCTGTTTACAAGTGAGGAAAAAATCACTACAATTATTTTTAGTGGAACAAAGAGAGGGAGTGAGGAAGTTCAGATGAAAAGTTATATTTGTAAAGGCAGAATAGAGAAGCAATTCACATTAATTCAAAGCAGAGTCTCTTTATTGGATTATGAGCTGATTGTGTTTACAAATACACTGCCAGGAGGGTTTTAATTTTGGGGCAATTTCATTGTTCATAGATATATATCTATATATAGATATATATCTATGAAATTATGTGGTTATGTGTTTTAAATGAGATACAGCTCCTTACTGCTTAATGTAATATATGCTTCCATTTTATGACATAGCGCAAAAGCGGACCAATTTTAGAACTTAGTTGAAATATCATCATAAATGAAAGATGTAAACAATATTATGTTTATAGACACAGTTTAGATTTGAGTTCATTGGAACTTGGTGATCTCTTTATTTAACAAGGATGGACTTTATTATGAAAGTACAATCAACCCATAGTACTTCCACTTTGATTTCAGGCTTTTCAGCATTTACTACAGCAGAGTAAACACCAGAGTTTAGCTCCATCTAGCCCAGTATTCTCTCTCCAACAGGAGTCAATAGTACATGTCCAGGGAAAAAGGTAAGAAAACGGGTAAACATAGAATGACTTTTCTCCCAGTCTACCCTCTGAGGTTCATGCAACCAGCAATTTAGCTACTTCTTCAAGTAGAGATTGTGACTAGATTTGTTTTTAAAAATCCACAATTACATCATCCTTTCTGAACATTTTTGTCCTTCCGGACCTGACAGTGTCCTACAGAATTCCGGAGTTAAATTTGTGTTCTGCTAAGACATATTTCTGTTCACTGAATAGATCTCTTCCCTCTCTCCCCCATTTCTATGCTAAATTTGAGAGGGTTCATAATACACCAAAATTGTGTTTAAGAAGGGAATCCTCTTTTTAGGTGGTGCTCAGTATGTTAAAGAAATTCAACAAAATCAAGACTCCATTAACCACTGTGAGAGCATGTCCATTCGAAGGTATAAGGCAGAAAAAGGTTTTTTTGTATCTATGTACATTATTGTATAGGTAAGATGAGCACATAGACATGAATGTGTGAAACAGAGCAGAATATGGCTGGAAGGGATAGAGACTGAGCATAGGATTGACTACAGCTCCCTACTGAATCATCAGTTGCAAACTAAGCTGTAGAGTGTGATTCCATAGTATCTTCATACTCAAATCTTCCATTGATGCCATTTAACACTTATGGTGTTCATCTATCAGCTACTGTAAAAAGGTTGGACACAGTCTGCTTTACTGGAAAAAGTCTTTGCTGTAAACATGGAGCATTCTCTTTTCATTGCTGTCGACAGTTTCCTGGAAAAAGTAGAAAAGAATAACCTGTGCCTTTATTTCACCATGTTTAATGTGATTTACTGGTATGTGTTTTCCTGGTATTTTGATGCTTTTGATACTTGCATAAAAAGAAAGAAACAAGTATAATTTTGTGCTGGGTTTCCAGATAGAATACTGTATTTCCAATAAATAACAATGGAAACTTCTGGCTACCATTTTATTTACTTGCCCAGACTATGATGTTTTTACCCTAGCACTTCATCAGAGTGTGGTATTATCCCCATTTTATAGAGGGATATTTTCACATAAGGAATGGTATCTGCAACCTTCAAGTTTCAGTGTTGCACAGACGCATCTGAACTCACTTTAAAGAAACCTATGAGGCTGCTGGAAAAGTGTATGGCACCCAGTTCCTCCTTATGTAGAATTTGGTATGTCTTAACCAGACTGTTCAAAACCAAGCTTGCTCTGTGTAAATTATCATGTGTACCTTAAGCCAGGTTGCCCTTATTAGCAATTGGATTTCAGAGGAGGGTATTAGGATTGACCCAACCACAAAGCCTCTTGTTGTGTTTACTCTAACCATGTTTTCCATGTCTTTTGGATATTTACTCTGAAAAGTATCTATGCAGTTTCAGAATCTTTTCTACCTTTTTCCTCCAACTCCATCTTGGGGACTTTTTAACCTCAAAATATGTCCGTGCATGACATCACAATCTGTTGCCATGGAAAGGACCATAATATCTAACAAGCAAGGTGGGCAAAGGTTGCCTTTACAGAAAAGAGATACAGATTTCATAGGAAAAATGCATTAATGCTTAAATATAGTGTAATGAGAAATATCATGCTATCTTTATCCAAATCAGTTACATAATTTTAAAAAGAAGCAGTCAAGTTGGCTGAGATCTTGTCTATGGTCAGAATCCTCTATTTTCAGAGGTAATTGAAGTTTTATAAATATATGTTTGTATATATTTAAACAAACTACAAACAGTACATGTTATAAGATCCACCATGATCCACTGAATGTTTCTCTTCACATTTAGAATGAAACGTGAGATTTTAATCTGATACAATTGCAACAATCCTGAATCTACCATAGATTTTCTGAGTGACCTAGCACTCTGTACAATGGTAGGCTTATTGCTGGCAAAGACTAAATTAAATCAGTGCTTAAGAACATATGTAGTGTGCTGAGCTGGATCTAGGCTTCGAGCACAGCACCCCTTCAAAGTAAGTTGTGGGACATACAAATACTCCTATAATGACAGACAGAAATGAGGCTCTAAGAGAAGTCACACAAGGTCAGATTCACTGGTCTTTTGTCTGCCAGGGGAATCGGAAGGCTTGGGGCAATGATTTCTGCCTCTGGGAGGGCTCCCAGTTGACCCCATCACCTGCATACCACGCACCTTGACACAGCTGCAGCAGCCGGTCTGGCTTTCTGAGGCTGCAGTATAAGCAAAATAGGGAGCAGACCTGTGGCTGCTTTTCCTTTCTGGAAATTTGCTGTCCAAGTTAGTTGCTTGTTTTGGTTGTGCCTAGAGCTGATTCCGTATGCATAGCAATTACCCTTTATTATGCCTTTGAAATTAGGCAATGGTAGGATATAGCAGAAGTAGCGCTGCTTTAATGGTTGAAAAGCTTTTATGGACCATAGGTGTGGCTGTTTGTTTGTGTTTATGTTCCTAATTTGTAGTTTGCAACCTCACTGAGGTACTAGACCTCAATGAGCACTGAGCCGTAAAGAGAGGCTTTCTTTTCCGTTTGTTGAAGTCCTATTAAAAAAAAAAAAAATTAGTGATAATTCGTTAAAGAGAAAAAGTGCCTTCTCTTTGTTTTTATCACACTTGGAATAGATATCTTTGAACACAATCAGGCCCGTGAATGGTTGACAGGTTTTTCTCAGGCTTCCACAGAATTTTTCCTGATAGAAAACAAAATCAGAAGATTTCAGCGTCAAAGATGCAAAAGAGTTAGGGCTGCCTCAAGGCAGAGTATTGCTACCAAAATACCTTATAATTTTTCAATAGCATTAAGGAAGCTGAGTTTATCAAGATTTGGACACTCTGTATGATATGCAACTGTCCTCTACATATTAAACTAGTAATCACCTATATTTTCTTCATAAAATAGTTTGTGCAGTTGGTGTAACTAGACTGTGCCTGCTGTTGGCAATGATGAAAAATACATCACTGTTTGTATCTCCAAGGTAAATTATTCTTCAGGGAAGCATGCCTCTGGGGAATATTTTCTTAGGAGACCCATGAACAATGAGAGATTTTCCACAGGGAATGCCCACAGGGTAAAGTGTACTTCAAAGGGAGAGACCCAAGATGAAATGAGACTCTTCAAAGGCCAGCTCCACTTCCCCTCTCAACAAGACAAATGACTTCAAAGGGCAACCCACCAAGGTTGTAAATAACTTTTACCCATAATACAAAAACCTTATTGAAGGCAAGTTCTCTCAGTAATGTGATATTTTTAAAGAAATCACCCAAAGCCAGGTGAGGTCTAAACACATCCAGTGACCATCAGTATAAAATATTTCTACTCCTCAAGTATATGTATGACCATCTAGAGGTCTTAGGGGGTTGGAATGTGCACTATTCATTTCCTTCTCACATATAAAGTTATAGTAGGATATAAAACTTACAGGTCTGATGGCCTAAGGAACCATGAAAATCTAGCAACAGCTTTAGGGACCCCAGGGACAATTTCTATCCAGTGTAGCTTATCAAGTTAGCTAAGACCAAAAGTCAGTGAGGGACTAAGACCCTATGTTTACATAGGACATTGCATTTCACAGCAACTATCTGACTGAAGTCTTTCAGACTCAAAACTATATTACAACGATACCAATTAAAGGCAAAATTTTTTAATGACTGCTAAGGATCTTTCACTAGACTGACATCTTATGGCAAGGCAGTGTCTGCAGGTATGTCTTTCTATAGAAAGTGAATTTAAAAGACATAGAATTAATTTAACATGATTGAATAATTCAGGTTGGAAGAGACCATAGGAGCTCTGTAGTCCAACATCCTGCTCAAAGCAAGGCCATTGAATTCCAACCAGGTCTTTCAGGGCTTTGTCCAACTGGTTCATGAAAATCTCGAGGGATGGAGTTGTGTTTCAACCTCTTTGTTCACTCTTGTTCATCCTGCTATGCCCTGCTGTGAAGTCTTTGGCTCTATCTTCCAATAACCTTCACAGTGGGATTAGTTCCCCCTTACATCATCTTTTCTCCAGGCTAAACAACAGCACTGGAAGAAGAAGAAATAAAAAAGAGAATACAACAGCAACAAAGACCCAAAGTAACCCTTGTCATTAACATTACAGACAGTACTAAATGAAGAAAACAGCTCCCGAGCCTGTTGTCAGTGAGACAAATGTTAGGGGAGGTCCACTTAAAGTTATCTCTCAGGGTAAAATCTAGTTAAATTTCATAATAAACCTGAAAGTAATCTGCTGTTAAAGCCTCAGAAAGATAAATAAAATCCTTGTATTTTTGTCTACCCCCAGAGCTCTGCGGTATAAGAAGTTAATGCTGACTTCACCAGAAATATCAGAAAACCAGTCCCCTATTACTCACCATTCACAGCCTCACACATATATGCACGCTAATGGAAAGGAGCCATACACAGTGGCACCAGACTATTGATATTTCTACCCTATTGTTTAAGTAATGCACAACATTTAGTATGTCAAATGGCATGACTGTTAAAAAACCCAACTAATTACTAGATACTCCTCTCACAAATCAATAATGTCATTTAGAATTGGCCTGTCCAAAACAATGGGGGTTGTGTACACTAAAGGCAATGCTGCACTTAGTGCAGGAGGTCTGGAAGAGTCTTAAAGGCTCACCTTGTATGGGTTTTAGCCTGGTTTGCTGAGGAAGGGAAAAAAATAATCATTACACTCTGTGTTTGTGCAATCTGTACATCAGTACATTTAGAACATGTTAGCTAAACTCAAGCAAATTTAAGAGGCAAAGATCGCAAATATATAAAGTTCCTGCAGATTTTATAAAGGCTGACAGCTGTGCAGAGTAGATAGAAGTTACTAACATTCTTGAGCCCCACTGATGGAAGAGCAACTGAGTGGATCAATCATTGGTTGACCTCAGAGAGTCCACACGATCTTGAGATCTAGCTACAGATTTGCAGGCATGTCTTCTGTGGCTCACAGAAGGAATCTCTAAATTTAGATTGATAGACTCCAGTCTGAATACTTGTTCAGCTGAAAAAGTTCTGGCTGGAAAGACAATGCATTGTAATGCAGTAAATATCTCACAAATATTTGAATCCAAATATTGTCTATTTTTACAAAAGCTCATCCATTCTCTGACATGATTATTTTTTAATCCTTTGTGTGGCTTTTTATGAAACCATCCATAAAAATGCCACTTCTGAGCCAAACTTCAAATCCCTTTCTCCCTTCCCTAAAAGGGAGGCTTGACTTTTGGAAGGAAAAGCTTCAGTGCAGATTAATCATGAAGTTCTCTGAGAGTCTTTCTCTCAAATGCAACTGAACCATCGAACTGAAGTTTTCCCATAAATGGCCTGTGCCCAACGAACTTGTATCACAAACAGGTAAAGTGTATCAATGTTATGGCTGTAATGCAAAGTAGCTCTCATCAAGCGCTCTATGCTGATTTTAATGAGAGGTGTGTATGGTGCGTGTCCAATCACAGTTGACAGTCCACCATGCAATATTTTGCAGGGCAGACAGGACTTTCCCTAGATGCATGACTATTTTTTGATACAATCTAATCAGAGATGGTAATAAGCAAATATTAATCAGAATTAAGGGGAAAGAACAAAAACCTCAATGAATGTGTCTGTGCTTATCTAGTCATGTACACCCTTCTGGTTTTTGCTGTGTGTCTAGAACAGAGAGTGATCTCCATGAAAATGCATAATGGATAGCTTCCTTGGATTTTGGATTTGGCTATTAAGTCATAGTTCAAAAGTGATGCTTTGCTTTTAATAATTGTGAAGTCTCCTAGCACTCTTTTGAATGATAAATAAGTAATAATCTTAGCTGCACTTTCTGAAGTTGAACAATCAATAAATTCTGTGCATGTATAAAATATGTTTAATTTAAATACAGTGTTGTCAAATTGTTAAGAAAAGTCTTACTGGAATTATCAGGAATGTATTCAATATTTTTTGTATTAGTGTAAGATGTTATTTGGATAACCAGTTTAAAACTGTTTTTTCCTAACATGACTGGAATGACTATCATGAATCTTAATTTAGAAAGTACTTAGCACTTACTGTTGTAATGGAACTAAATAATCACAAGAACCAGAATTGATAATAATGGGTCAAGATACCTGAATTAGTATATAAGTAGCTTTATTGCTTATGGGTTTCACTAAAATTGCATCTGCTGTTTATGGACATTAAATGGAACTATTGTTAATAAATAGAATGCTAATACCCGAAAGCTTTGTATGCATTTTCTTTATGGCATGCATTCTAAAAACTGGAAAATATTCATTGTAATAATAAGTAATAAATCTATGTAGAAACTTTGATTATTATGTTTTCATCATTGCCCTCCTTTCTTTGAAGTTTTATACCCAAAAGGTATCTAGCTAATCATCAAGTATTATTTTCCACTTTCAGCCACTTATGAAAGAAAGAAAATAAATGAAATGAGCTCAAGGATGGAAATAGCTACTGCTGCAGTACCAGCAACGAATAACCATTAGAATTTATCCAGCAAGTTGAAAACTGTGCAGTGAAGTTACCTCCAAAAAACTTGTGGGTTTGCTGCAAAGGCCTCTGGGGAAAAAAACATGTTCTGTGTAGCTTACTACAATATTGACCACATCCGGGTAGACTTCATCTACTTGTATACCTGAAACCAGCTGCCACATGTCAGTGCTAGATTAGTGTACATGCTGGCTTTACATGTGCGGTTTGTTTTCAATCAATCGGGCTCATATGTGCAAGGTCACTGTTCTGTGTTTCTTGCGAGTAGCAGCCAGTTGGTCACTCTGTGGCCTGACTTGTGAATACAAGACGTTGGCCTGAGTGAAGGCATTTTTGGCTTAGAGCATTCCTGTCTGAAAGCTTTTCAGGCTTTAAGATTTCTATTTCAGATTAAAGAGTTTCACATTGATAGAGAGGTTTTGCTGTTTGTCACCAGAAGACAGAACACTTTGATTGTGTTACACTTTTCTCTTGTCAAGCTCTTTGTGTGTGGTACCTGGCACAAGCAGGCTACACAGTTACAAGGGCATGTATGTGTGCGAGTGCGTATCTGTGAAGCCAAGAGCTCAGCTTCTGGGCTTAGAGCATTTGGGTTGAGTGGATTGTGAGCTAGTGACAGCCTTGCTACGAAAAGAAGAAAAGAATATATGCTGTGCACTGCATTTTCTGCTAGAATCTACTTTATTGTTACAGCAGCTGAGTGACTGAGTCAGGTGACTGAACAGTAGCCATAAACCTCAGTTACATGCTGCTTAGAAATGGTGGGCTGGTGCTCTCTTTATTTTCCTCAAAATAAACTGCATGAAAATCAAACTCTCAAACCTCTTTCTTTTAAAAATAACAAGAGTAAATATGAATTTATTTATTTGTTTGTTTGTTTACTTTCTAGCTTCTTACCTTGTTGCTTTTGAGTTTTGCACTCTACGTGGGACACATTTTCAAGTTTTTAAAGCAACAAAAACTTAGATTCTCACATAGTGTCTTGACTTAATGAAGTAAGATTCCAGGTAAAACATCCAAATATCTGTTACTGCAGAAGTTGTAATGTGAAGGTATAGCCTGTGTGTGTGCGGGAAGCAAAAAGGGGTTCATAGAGATTGTAGAAATTATTTTGTGCTTCACAAAGTTCAAAATAAAAAAAATAAAATATGGAATTTTAGTATGCATACTACTTCTATGATACAGAAGTATTTTAAGATAACCTTTATCATGCATATGAGGAACTAAATAAAAATGTTTATTTCTGAAAGTTCATGTTGGGGCCATTCATAAGCAGAAAGCATACATATAATATTCATAAGGAAAAGCCTACTTTAGTAAGAAATAATAATTTAATGATTCCTATGATACACTAAAAGAAAACCCTACCCATCACTGAAATGTAGGTGAATCTATACAGAAGTATGGTAGCTGCTGAGTAGCAAATCCTTGCTTTAAGGGCAGGAAGCTGTGAAGGAGGTACCCAGATTAAGTAATTTGATATTTGTTCACTCATTTACCATTTTGATTTTGCTGCAAGGCCGGGTGGAGTTAGAAAGCTTTAAAGTGTAAACCAGCAGTGAGGAATCTCCAATGCCCCATCGTGGTCAGGACATGGGAACCACAGACCATGGACACAATGCCAGGGCCCTCAGAGAAACATCTTGCCTGTCTCAGCAAGAAGGTACAAACCACTATGAACTGAAAAGCAGCCAAATGTTTTGCAGTGCCTTGCTTCTCCTTGGAGTCTCCTCTCCACTTGCTGGGCAAGCCCTATCCCATTTAGTTTCCAAAATCTCCCATTATCACAGCCTGAAGCTGTAGGGCTGAAATGGATCCTGGGAAACTGTTTTCAGCAAATCTTAATTCAAAAGCTGACCACATTTTGGACAGGACAGAGCATCGCCTGGCTAACAGATGTAATACATGAATGTTGGCTGTGGTTTTGGTACAACCATGTGTAATATCTTACATGTTCCTGTTTTCTATTTCACAGAGTGTCTATGAAACTGGAATATTTTGTATGAAAGGTTTTGCTATGTTGCTATGTTTCTTTTTTTTTTCCTCTGGAAAATGTTTAAATCAATTTGAGTGTTCATAGCAGTTAGTATGTCTGTCCTAAAAGCAGCAACAATGATGAGAATTCCTAAGTCCTGTTCCAAATTTTCTAAGTTTTGTGTCTAACTGGTATTTTCATACTACATGTAAATCAGCTAACACAGTATTTTACTTTCACAGGTGAATTAAGTGGAAGATATTTGGTCTTCGTGCACAGGCAAAGGTACTAAATGTACTAAAGTGTTTGTATCTACCAACCTGTATATACAGATAAAAAATAGAGCTCCTTCCATTTCTGATCCCTCTGTCTATTTATTTGTCCAAGTATAGCTTTCATTATTTTATAAAAATGACATTTTGACAAAGCATTTTCACAGATGCTTAACTTTAAACTGTAGGACCTGGTCACTGAAATGAAGTTGTAGCTTGATATATTTCACTAAATTGGTGGGTGAAAGAGATTTGAATAGGCCCAACTCAGTCCTATAATTTTTTGCGAATCAGAGGTGAGGGTGGGGGTGGTGACTAAAGAGAATTAGAGTGAGTCTGTATTTATACAAAAATACCCCAGACGTAAACTACAGGAAATCGTGTGTGAAATGTGTCAATAGCTGATACATAGACTTATTTATATAAGGCATAATGTTGTGTGAGAGGCATAAGGGTGTGAAAGCCTGATTCTATTCATGCAACAAAGCTAAAAGGAACAGTACTGATGACAGTAATAGCATATAATCTATTTTAAGTAAAGTCAGGATGCTAAATGTTCAAAAATCCCCTGCCTCATAGCCTATTAAACAGCTCCTTTTGGTTTTTGATCATGGTGTCTTGAAATCAAACCAAACCATGATTTTTAGAGTATTACTGGAGCTATACAGGTGCCTGTAAAAGCATTCCTTTGAGAACTAAATAGGCCTGATTTGCCTGAAAATCATACTGGCTCTTATTCTTTTTGTGTCAGGTAAACTGTGTTTCCCATAGGGTCATGTTGTGGTCCCACAAAAAAGTCTTAATGAAGTTTGAGTTAGGAGAAATCAGAAAGGATGCTCAATACTGTGACTAACTTGCTGGTAAGTAAGAGTTCCTGTAAAGTAATACTAGAGAAGATAATTTCCTATCTTATAAAAGTTTTATTATTTTAATTCAAAGCATTCTGATCCCAATTCTGGTATGACAGACAGTGGTATATCAGTTTGTTAATGTTAAACTCTTGGCTTCAGATGCTGATTGAAAAGAAGGCTGCCTAAATCTTGAAGAATTCCTTTGATTGCAATTTTGCTCCTCTTTATTTGCACAAGTTTATATATAACAGTCTGAAATGCTTGTTTAACAATGCAGAAAACAGAGAATTAGAAACATAGACAAGCACAGAGAAGTAAAACGGAAAAGGCAGGGAAAAACTATACATGAGAAAGGAGGAAAAAGTGAAGAAATTGTGATGCATAAAACAAAAGTAAAAAGATCAGAATGAACCAGAGTCGATGGAAAAGAGAATAAGTCTAGATAGACGGCAGGAAGCCTGAGGGAGGCCTAGAGAAAGAAGACTACAAGAAAAGGATATCAGAAAAAAAAAGGAGGGGAGGAAAAAGGAGAAGTGTAGGACTAGAGAAGATGAAATCCATGAACACCCCAAAGAGAAGATTTTTATTCTGGTCTTTGGCTTTGTGGGTTTTTTGTGTGTTTGTTGTTTTTGGTTTTGTTTTTTTTTTTTACTTTATTTAACGGGAGCAAAAGGTATTTTTTTAAACATTTGTTATTTGAAAACCTAGGAGTCTGGCTCCTGTTAAAAAGATCTCCATATACTTATGGAACTAAATTTTGCTTTCAACACCTTGACTTGTTTGGGTAGAAAAAGAATTGCTAATCGTTGTAATCCTGGTTCATGAAAATATGGTCTGTAGGGAAGGATAGTGAACTGCTACTAGTTTTACTAAAAAAAGTGGTTTGTAATTAAACTGCATGCATACACACGTACATACAGATACACACAATTTTTCTTCAGACAGCAAGAAAATACTGCCTAAGCAGTGTGTAACATTTTAAATTAATTTAACCAACTTTATTAAGGTATTGACAACTGCTTTTGTTACAAATAAATATTTAAAGATCAATTTTCATATACAATCAAAGCTTAGGAACAAGTAATTTCAATATGTCTCTTTCATTTCTCTGTCTCTCCCCCCTCTTGCCCTTCCATCAGTGGCTAGCTATTGAAGATAAAATGGTTGTAATCATTATTATAATAGATCCCTCTGCATGATCATTCTAAGTGGGCCTAAGGCCTAATCCTCTGCTTTTCTTACTGCATTTGAATATCCTACTATGGGAATGGAAGACATAACACAAAGGACTATTACTACTGGATATGAAAAAGGAAGACCAGAGTGAAAGTTACTCTTTCCACAGAAGTGCTTAATAAACATGAAAGTTTCACACACAGGCTGATAGGAAAAAAAGCTTCTTTAGCACAGTATTTTCCACTGCAATTTTACTGAAAACACAAGTTAATTAAAACACACACACAAAATAGCCTACTTTTGAGTTCTAACCATGAGACAAGACCATACTCTATGCATACAAACTGTAAGAAATAATTTATAGGACAAATTCCCCACTAGACCATTCAGGGAAGGAAAAAAAAAAAAGAAAAGAAAAGAAAAAAAAGAGAAAAAAAGACCTGGCTCTTGACACTAAAGGCTTAACATCAAATGCGGCCAGAAATCCATTTTCACAGTTTTATTGCCCATTCTGGACGCTTCATTTCAAAGGGAAAGAATTTGAATTCAGACACATAAAATTCCCTTTGTTCTCTTGCCCTCCAGCCTTTGGTGCCAGTGTGGACGGTCCTATAGGGAGAGGTTGAGATCAAAAAAAAATTTGCAGCTTAGATACCTGGCCCCAAATGATGCCCCTTAGCATTCTTAATTAAATCAGCTCTGCAATAGATTGACAATGCACTGTCAATTATAATCATTTATATTAGCAAACGAGGTATTTTTAACACTTTGGAAATAACAGAAGTTCAGTAGACCTGGGGAAAAAAAAAGCTATAGAATTATACCACATGATGATCACATTTAATACAGTGAATCGGATTGTAACATCTTATCTTAACTCTGGGTAAAGCTGATGGGATTTTGCATATCTTCTCCCCATCTGAAAGGACATTTCCAGTTAGATTCATATGGGTTGTTTGTTGCTTTCCTGCCAGCTTCAAAACAGAAGTTGAGTGTACTGTAAGGGGGTAGGAAGGAGGGGACATTTCAGTCCTCTGATGGAAGGAACCTTTGTTACAGAGAAAGGGCCTTATCCAGAGTCTACTGCACTGGAAGGAGGTATTCCTATTGATCTCAGTAGGCTTTGGACCAGTACCTGCAGAGATTATTTTCACTGAGAGTTCTGAGGTACTTTTGATATTAAAATCTGCGGAGGCATATTTATAAAAGGAACATATCTCCTTTGCTAGCAAATGACATCCCATCTTGTACTGATGAATAAGGTACTTTCTGCTTACTACAGTGTTATTTTCGTTATGTTTTAGCCTTGTGACTCTTTCTATTCCAGTTAATTTGGAATAGATACAAATCAGCTCTCAGGCTTCAGAGTGTAAATTGATCACCTGGAGAGGTCAGGAAGGCATTTTTTCCTCTCCACATATAGCACTGCACAAGAGATTAGAGGTCTGTATAACAGTGTCTGTATTTCCACTTTCTATGGAGTTTATAGTTACTTTTTTCTTTCTTCTTTTTGGGATTCACTGACTCTCGCATTCATTTTGCTTTAGTAGGTTATGCATGACTTTTTCTTCAAACATTCATGTAAGCTGATTTTTATTTTCTTATATGAAATACAGCTCTACTATCTACTAACATTGGATGTTAGTATAGGAGAGCAGATGAGTTGCATGTTGGCAGACTATGTTCTTGTTTGGTTGCAAACTATCATAAACTAGCCATGGAGCAGGCAACTTTACTTTAAATTTTTATGGGATTTTAAAAAGTTGCGGTCACTAGGAAATATTGATCAAGTGTTGCAGATTTCACCATAATTAGAACACTTTCATAAGGCTTACATCTTTGAATTTCAAACCCAGTCAGGAGATTTTGACATTTCTCTCAATAGAATATTCCCAAGTTCCTGAGGATTAAGGACATCACAGGCATCTCAGAAATTCATTTGTCCAGAGACAAGAATTAAGCTTAAAAGATAAAAAAGAAGCTAAAAAAATATTGTGACCTGTCCTGAACTGTGAAGAATCAGTACCTGAAATTTGAGAACTGGCCTTCAAAATGACCTGCCCTAGGTCCCTCAGAAATTACTCCTGTGAACTGAGATCAGGAGTCGCCAAGTCAGGACACATCCACAAACTGTCATACAGAAAAGAATGTGGCATCATCTCCTTTGGTGAAGCATGTCTTAAAGATATCTTCAATTGCAGCAGATTGAACTGCAGCTAGAAGGGGATGGGGGGAAGATCTTAAACCCAGTAGTTTATGCCACCATGATGCGAAGTAGCTGGAATGTGCATTCCCTAAAGCTTCTAAATAAATGCAAAACTGACCTCATTACAGTAGTTGATTGATAGTAGAGATCTCCTGACTAATTTTTGACATTAGCATAAGAAAACATACAAAGCCATGCTGTGGCCAGAGAAACATTATGAAATTCTTTCTCTTCATCTTTTCCTTTCCACTTCCATTTTTCCCTTAAACTATTCTTAGCTTTCACTCCTCTTTCTTTACACTAAACATTTTCTTCTTCCTATGAACGTATATCCAATGAAGGGTATATTACATCTTACCTGCCGAGCCAGCTGTTTCCTCTAAACATGCCTTGTGAGGGCAGTCACTGAACTTTGCAGAGTATTTCTCTTCTGTTTGTTCACCAACCTCAAATCCCTTAGCAATAGTAAGCTTGTATGTCAGGCTGTCCACTCTTTTTACTGTCATTGGACCCTATTGGTGTCCGTTCTGCTTTGAGAAATCCTTTCTGGTTCTTAGGTACTCCTTATTGACCTATTCTAGAATTTCTTCAACCAGTTTATATTCTTCTTCCATATAGAATCATAGAATCATAGAATAG
>NW_009921838.1:0-206 GCF_000696875.1 Nestor notabilis
GTCCCGATCCCGCCCTCTCTGCCCTCCGAAATGCCCATTTCCCTCCCTTGGGAGCCTCCTTGCCCAGCAGGAGATGGCCACAGCCCCTCCGATGCTCTTCCCTGCTGGGGAAGGGGGTGCTGAGCTCCCCGTGGGGTGTGAGCAGGGAACCGGCCATAACCCGGCTGCTGGGGAAGTGAAACCACTGCAGGGAGCGGCTGGGGCTC
>NW_009921838.1:236-936 GCF_000696875.1 Nestor notabilis
CGCTGGGGATGGCTTCTGCTCCCTGGCATGATGGTGCCAATGTCCATTTGGGAGCTGGCATGGAATGGGTGAGCAGCAAAACACCCCGGGGAGGAGGCTCCGGGCATCCAAACCACCATCCAAAAGGAAAGCATCACTTTTGTCTTATCAAATATTGAAGGTGGAAAGTGCTGGGGATGGAGTCCTGCCTCCATCCCTCCTCCCCGGGAGCTCTTTGAGCCAGTTCCCATTTCAGCAGCTTTCCTGCTCCTGGTCTATTCCAATGCCAACAGCAGCATCCCCGCTTGCTGGTGGCTCAGTTCAGCGCTCGTGGTGGCAGCAGCTTTGTACCCTCCTGATACAAAGGGTACCAAAAGCATCTCCCTGCTCAGCCACAAGCCCTTGGCTCGGATGGTGTTCCAGTGGCTTGGCCATGGGGTGTGTGAGAGCAGGGTTGTGCTGAGCATCCACGCTGGGATTCCTCCATGTGCAGGTGATGGAGCTTCAGGCTGAGAGAGCTGGGCTGGGGCAGCTGGAGAAGAGAAGGCGCCTGAAGGGGACACCTTAGAGCAGCTCCAGTGCCTAAAGGGGCTCCAGGAAACCTGGAGAGGGGCTTTGGACAAGGGATGTAGGGACAGGACAAGGGGAATGGCTTTAACCTGCCAGAGGGGAGATTGAGATGAGCTCTGAGGCAGAAGCTCTTCCCTGTGAGGGTGCTGAG
>NW_009921838.1:975-1263 GCF_000696875.1 Nestor notabilis
TGGACACAGGGGCTTGTAGCAACTTGCTCTAGTGGAAGGTGTCCCTGCCCGGGGCAGGGGTTGGAACTGGATGAGCTTTAAGCTCCCTTCAGCCCAAACCAGGCTGGGGTTCTGTGGAGCTCCATGGATTTGCTTTTCACGGAGGGACACACATTCCTTAGGAGGGACTTTTTCCTTCCCCTGCGCTGTTTTAGCTGCCAAAGAAAACGGGCAGCGTTCAGGGAGTTCCCAAAATAGCCGAGAGGCAAATTGTGAGTAATCCCCATCCCTGTCACACCCTGGCGAGGT
>NW_009921838.1:1369-1880 GCF_000696875.1 Nestor notabilis
GGTGATGGGTGCTGCAGGAGAGGTGCGAGCTCAGCCAGGGGAAGGGATTAGTCGCTGCCTCAATGGGACTGAGCACAGATAGGATGGGATGGGATGGGATGGAATGGGATACCCCTTCCCTGGCAGAGGGAGGGACGCAGTGGGCTGCAACAAGGGGCTAATCCCGGTGGGAGGGAATAGGGGGTGCTCCCTGGGGCTGGGAGCTGGGGATACCACTGGAGACATGGGATGTCTCCATGGCTGGAACAGCATCTCCTGATGGTCACAGGGGTCTCTTCCCACCCCCAGCCCGTGAGCCATGGCCTATCACAGCTTCCTGCTGGAGCCCATCAGCTGCCATGCCTGGAACAAGGACCGGACCCGTAAGTACAGCCGGGACACCCCATCCCCAAATCCCCAAATCCCCGGCTGTCCCAGCTGAGCATCCCTGCAGTGGGCTGGGGTAGGGCTGGGTTTGGGGAAGCAGGTCCTGCCATGGATGGATTTGGGAGCTGGGATGGTAAATGTTCCC
>NW_009921838.1:2325-2592 GCF_000696875.1 Nestor notabilis
GCAGGTTGATGCTGTCTGGCCCCTGCTCCCAACCTGGCAGAGCCCGTGACCCAGGGGAGGGCTTTGCCCCACTGCTCTTGCCCCACAGAGATCGCGCTCTGCCCCAACAACCACGAGGTCCACATCTACCGCAAGGACGGGGCCAAGTGGAGCAAAGTCCATGAGCTGAAGGAGCACAATGGGCAGGTGACGGGTGAGTCCTGGAGGATGGAGGGGACAGGGACAGGGATGGCCCTGCCCTGGAGCCGGTGACAGCTCCACTTGGTT
>NW_009921838.1:2719-3359 GCF_000696875.1 Nestor notabilis
CGTCAGAGAAGTGGGATGGGTTGAATTGGAGAGATGGGGAGGGATATGGATAGATGGAAGACATGGGGTGAGATGGGTTGAGATGGAACGGAGTGGGATGAGCTGAGATGGGATATGATGGATGGGCGTGATGGGGTGGGATGGATTGGGATGGAATGTTTTGGGGTGGGAGAGATGGGATGTGGTGGGGTTAATGTGGGAATAGTGTCAAAGAGAGACTTCGGAGCAGAGCCCACCCCTGGCTGTCCCCATGGCCACGGCTCCCTGGCGACCATCACCCCCCTCTGCCCTCCAGGCATCGACTGGGCCCCCGAGAGCAACCGGCTGGTGACGTGCGGGACCGACCGCAACGCCTACGTGTGGACCCTGAAGGGCAACGTGTGGAAGCCCACCCTGGTCATCCTGCGCATCAACCGCGCCGCGCGCTGCGTCAAGTGGTCCCCCAAGGAGAACAAGTTCGCTGTGGGCAGCGGCTCCCGCCTCATCTCCATCTGCTACTTTGAGCAGGAGAACGACTGGTGAGGCTCTGCCGTGGGCTCCGTGGGTCTGGCCTGGGGGGGAGGGAGGGAGGGAGGGAGAAATAGAGGGATGGATGGAGAGAGAGAGAGAGAAGGAGGGATGGATGGATGAATGGAGGGAG
>NW_009921838.1:3536-3744 GCF_000696875.1 Nestor notabilis
GAGGGAGAAATGGAGTGATGGATAGAGGGAGGGAGGGAGGGGGAGGCAAAGAGAAATGGATGGATGGAGAGATGGATGGAGAAATAGAAGGAGGGATAGCGGGAGGGATGGAGAGAGAAATAGGATGGATGGATGGAGAGATAGAAGGAGAGATGGATGGATGAATGGAGGGAGAAACGGAGGGATGGATGGATGAATGGAGGGAAAG
>NW_009921838.1:3862-4246 GCF_000696875.1 Nestor notabilis
GTATGTGTGGATAAATGGAGTGAAAGAGAAATGGATGGATGGAGAGATAGAAGGAGAGATGGATGGATGACTGGAGGGAGAAATGGAGGGAGAAATGGAGGGAGGGAGGGAAAAAGAAATAGAAGGATGGATGGATGGATGGATGGAGAAATAGAAGGAGAGATGGATGGATGGAAGGATGGATGGAGAGATGGATGGAGAGATAGAAGGAGAGATGGATGGATGACTGGAGGGAGAAATGGAGGGAGAAATGGAGGGAGGGAGGGAAAAAGAAATAGAAGGATGGATGGATGGATGGATGGAGAAATAGAAGGAGAGATGGATGGATGGAAGGATGGATGGAGAGATGGATGGAGAGATAGAAGGAGAGATGGATGGATGGAC
>NW_009921838.1:4835-5126 GCF_000696875.1 Nestor notabilis
CCCCCCACCGACGCCCCCCGGCCCGCCGGCTCCTGCGACTTCAAGTGCCGGTGAGGACAGGGGGGGATTGATGACCTGGGGGGGCTATGAGGGACCCCCAAGGATGGGTTGGGGTCCCACCTGAGCGCAGCACGGAGGGATGCGGGGCAGGCTTCACCCTGCTGGGTGCTGCTGGGCATGGGAGACACACGGGGTGGGCTGAAGGTGCCCTGGGGACCACCCCAGCATCACAGCACCTATGGGACACCCCACGGGCTCTGCCCGAGGGATGCAAAGGGGGCAGCGATGGAG
>NW_009921838.1:5257-5535 GCF_000696875.1 Nestor notabilis
GCATCTGCTTCTCGGCCAGCGGCACCCGCGGGGCCTGGGTGAGCCACGACAGCACCCTCTGCCTCGCCGATGCCAGCAAGAGGATGGCGTGAGTGGGGCTGGGGAGAGCGTGGAGGGGATGGAGGCGCCTGGGCTGGGTTGGGTTGAGCAGACGTGGATGGAGGAGGCAGCGAGTGCTCTCCTTGTGGCTTCCACCTGTGTGCTGAGCTGTGCCAGGGGGCTTGGTGCTCACTCGCTGCTACCACCCTCGTAGTGTCACCTCCCTGTGCACCGAGACC
>NW_009921838.1:5683-6119 GCF_000696875.1 Nestor notabilis
GAGAGCCAGGGCGTGCTGACCTTCGGGGGGAAGCTGGATGTGCCCAAGCAGAGCTCCCAGCGCGGCCTCACCGCCCGCGAGCGCTTCCAGAACCTGGACAAGAAAGCGAGCTCGGACACGGGCAATGCCACGCTGGACACCCTGCACAAGAACAGCATCAGGTGTGTGCTTGGGGGGGTGACTGGGCCACCTCGGGGGCTGCTGGCACCCCCCCTGCATCACCTGGGCATCCCTGCGTATCTCCAGAGCATCCCTGCATGTGGATGGGAGAGATGGAACAGCTCTGGAGCACCCCCAGAGCATCCCTGGGTATCCTTGGGCATCCCTGCACATGGGTGGGAAAGATGGAGGGGTCCAGCCCCAGGAGCTCTGGAGCACCCCCAGAGCATCCCTGGGTATCCTTAAGCATCCCTACACATGGGTGGGGAATATGAAG
>NW_009921838.1:6271-9587 GCF_000696875.1 Nestor notabilis
GTGGCCCCACAACCCCCCCCAGACCAGGAGCACCCATTGTGGAACCCCCATTAACCACAGCTCTGACTGCAGCCCCTCACCCTGCTCTGTGCAGTGGTGGTGGGGCCCATCGTGCCCATGGGGGTCCCACAGTGCTGGGTGGGATCCACTTCAACCCAGGGCTGGGTGGGTTTTCACAGCTCACCATCAGAGGTGGGTTGCCTCCAGCCTCGCACAGGGATCCAGCACCCTCTCCTGGCTTCAGCTTTGCCCACATGACTTGAAAAATGAGGCAAAACCAGCTGAATTTGGGATCCCAGGAACCAGCTTCCTCCTCTTTAGGTCCCAACCACCTCCAGTCACCTTGGAAAGCAGGAAACTGATGGCAAACAACCTCTGATTTCATTTTAGAGCCTGGAGTCGGCACTGAAGGATCTCAAGATCAAATGAAGGAGCCCTCCAGGAAGGGGGTCCCAGCTGCCAGCCTTGCCCTGCTCTGCTGCTCCTCCTGCTCTCCCCAGCGCCACACGGTGCCACCAGCCAGCCCCGGTGGCTGCTCTGCAACAAAACAAGTCCCACTATTTTTGTTACCATCCTCCCCGATGCTGGTCATACATCGCTTAAAGAGAGCAAAATAAAGGAAGGATTTCCGTCTATAATCATGGAATGGTTTGTGTTGGAAGGGAACTTAAAGCTCTTAAAGCCACGCGCAGGGACACCTTCCACTAGAGCAGGTTGCTCCAAGCCCCTGTGTCCAACCTGGCCTCGAACACTGCCAGGGATGGGGCAGCCACAGCTTCTCTGGGCACCCTGTGCCAGCGCCTCACCCATCAGGGAGCAATTCCCCACCCTGGGAGGCAGCTCTGAAACCTTGGGCTGCCAAACCAATCCTGCTCCTTTCCAGCCCGTCAGTGCAGGCTGCCAGGCAGCTTTGGTCACAGCACCTTCCTCAGCTTGAACTCAGGGTAGGAGCAGTCCCACCTCGCAGCCCAACGGGGAGGACAAAGCTGCTGAGGAGCCTTGGAAGAAGCTGTAAGTGGATAAATCTGTGTTTTGGGGTTTAATTCCATGTGGCAATCAATGGGCAGGGTCACAGGTTTCACAGAGGGTATGAAATCACACTGAAGTTGTTGGTAAGGGCTTTGGCAAAGGCAGAAGAACAACCAGTCCCTGTGCAGGTGTGTCGGGCAGGCAGGATGCCCAACCACTCCTCCAGCATCTCCGTGTCTTAAACCACGTGTTTCTGCAAGGGAAATCCACCCTGATCACCACAAGGGAAAGGAACCAGTACAATGTGGTTACTCCTGGATCAGCCCTCGCTGTGACAGCTCAGGTTAAACCCATCCAACCCTGCTCCTGGTGGAGCTCCTCAAAGCAGCCCAGCCCTGACCTCGACCATGGCCTGAGGGGCAGTGCTGGGGAGCAGCTCCAGGGCTGACCCCTCTATCCATGTGCAGATGTGACCAGGAAAACGAGTTCCCCACCACAGTTTGAGCAGGCAGCTCACAGTGATGCTCCTGGAGCACATCCCTCTGTCCTGGCCAAGTCCCTGCAGCCCCAAGGACAGGATCACACAGAACAAGTGGCATTTGTCACCCTGCATCTCTACAAGGGTCACCTCTCTGGTAGTGGCTCCAGAGCACTCTCATCTCACCTCTGGGACTGAATCTCCTCCAGTCTGGGAGGTGCTGATGTCTGGCACAGGCTGACACAGGGCTCCATGGACCTCCTGGTGCAGAGCAGGTCAGAGCATCCCCTGCTCCAGCAGACAGGACACCTGACAGGAGGGACAGCTCTGGGACTGGCCTCCTCACACAGTGACCAGGCTGGCCAGCAGCCCGAGGGAATGGCTTTCTCCACCTCCATTGTGCAAGATGTCCACCAGAGACAGCAGGAAAAGCTTTTTGCCTTCAGGCTGCATCTGCTGGTGGAGCTCCCGAACCTCGAGCCCAATTCCACACCACAACCACCACCAAAACAGCAAAGAGCAGAGGCAAGAAGGCACCACACCACCAGGCTGGTGCTGCACCTCGGGGTCACTCACACACACACCAGGTGAGGACAGAGCCCTTCTGATAACTTACATTTTAATCAGCCAAATATACAAGTTTGGTTGGTGTCGGGTTTTCAACTTTATCAAGTGTTTTGTTCCATCTGATACAATTTATGTTGGGTTTTTTTTCCTTTAAACAAAGGATGACATGGTTAAAAACTGGCACTATCCCTAAGAAGGAGAAGGAAGTAAAAGTAAAAATGAAGAGGAGGGAAAAGGGGAGACTGGCTGCAAGAAAAGAGGGATGAAACCGGGAAGGAACGGCACTCCAGATGTCCATGAAGTCAGGTTCCCAGCTCATACTGCAACACCCTGAAGCAAAATTGGATGGGCCATTTGCCCCCCAAAAGATTCCTCAGATACATTATCCTTTGGGCTTTCACTAGCAAGTCAAAGTTCCCCACCCCATGTCCCCCCCCTACAATGACCCCCCAATCTATTCTCTTGCAATCTAATAGTTGAAGCATCTCCCTCCCACCCTGACCCCCACCCCAAGGAGTTTTTAACCCTAAAACCAGCAAAAACATTCAGGTTTCCAAACTGTTACAGAGAATTGCTGCTCAGCACAGCTCTGCACCAGAGATAGCAGCTGCCCCTAACCCCAAATGGAAATCTGTGCCAGGATGAGGACAAACACATCGTCAGTGTCTCTTGGAGGTGAAGGTGACTTCGATGCTGCAGCAGACCCTATGTGGTATATGCAACACGACAGAGGTCCTGGCAGGCACCAGGCACAGTTCCCTGGTGTTTCCTCCTCTTGCATGTCCTGTGCTTACTTGTTAAGGGATAGTGACTGCAGTCTTTTACCTGCCATGGCCGCTTCGTCTTTTGCTGGGGGAGGAAAACAAACAGGTTTCATCATTTCAGAGAGCACGTCAGGGGCTGGGGCTGGCCTCACGGGCCCAAAACCCTGCCAATCACGTCCAGTGAAGAGATCCAACCCTCCCCACCAAGCCTGGGCAGGGTTAAGAGCAGGAGCCCCCCTTGCTCCCTTCTGTCCCTGGCCTCTCTCCAGGCATCCACCAATTACCCTGGTGCTGATGCATGAATTTCCCTGTGGAATTCACTGAGAAGACATGCTCCTCAGCCCTCTGGTTCACAGGAGAGGAAGTCCAGGCAGGGAGGAGTGCTGTGAATTCCCTGGGCAGTTTGGATCCCCTGTGTGCCCAGCAGGTAACTCCCACCCAGCACAAGGAACCCACTAAACCCCCAAACTGGAGCAAGCATTGCCTGTGCAGCTGAGAACAACATGGATATTGAGGGCAATTCCCTTCTCTCTTTCCC
>NW_009921838.1:9606-15875 GCF_000696875.1 Nestor notabilis
TCCTTGTTCAGATGTCCTAGAGCTTTATAAAGCAAGAGCTTTGTAAGAGTGAAACATCTGAACCTGGTTTTGATGAGGGCAGTTGTGAAGACACAACTGTCTCAGGAGATGAGGGATTACTATGTGTGACACGGGAGATTGTGCCTCTTGGCAGTGCAACCATCACAAAGAGAAATAAGAGGGTTATGATTAATCACTCTCTAACCTTTTCTTTCTTCTTCTTTCTTTCTGGCAGCTTCTTCCCTCTGCTTCCGAATGATGGCTAGTCGGGCAAGATCTGCCTTTGCTTGTTCTGTTTTACCAGCTAGGTGCATTTTCATGTATCTTTCTTTTGCCTTTTGTTTCTCTATTTCCTCCCTGTTTGGGTGAAACACATCAGTCACCAGAGCATCCATGAGCAGGCAGGTACAGGCAGAGTGGGGGAGCCTTTTGGACAGGGACTGGGGAGCCCTGACACCAGTTTTCTAGCACAGGTTTGCACAGGGATGAGGTGAGAGATTACTTCTACCTTTGTTCAGCTAAATAAGGACCCTGACACACAATGAGGTCAGATGAATTAGCCCCAGACTGCTCAGCACCATGAGATGCTTTTCCCAGCTTTAGCCTCAAAGGGGTACTTCTGCCAAAGCAATCTACCCAAAGAAGGAAGCTGAAATCTTTCACTCTGCAACTCTCCACTGCTAAATGGAGCTAGAAGATTAAACTGGTTCTCATCTTATTCATCTGCTCACACAAAAATGTCACCATGATGCCCGGTGGCTGCTACCTGTCACTTGGGCACTTTCTGGAGCAAGATTAAAGTGGAGCCCACGGTGACCTCTGGATAATGGAGTTCAGTTATGTCTGATTTTTGGCATAAAACTCCAGGAAAGGAATTGCCTAAAGCTGCTTCACAGCAACAAACTTCCCTGGCCAAGTTGCCTGGCTCCCGGAGGGTTACAGCTACTCCAGAGACAACCGACTTCCATAAAGTTTGTAAGGAAAGACATTTGGAACCCCAGTGAGTCCTGCTTGGCAGTTCAGTGTCTGCTTTAGAACACCAACATATTGAAAGGGCTTCCCTGAAACACGTGGAACACGGCAGGGAAACACCTGGAAGGACAATATTCCAGGGATGCTCTAGCTCCTGTCAGAGCAGCAGGGAAGACTCACCGCTCTCGTCGTGAGAGTTCCTTAGGTCCATCCAGGTCCAGCTGAGTTACTTTTTTGGTTGTCTGAATTACACGATTGGGATTCTCTATGTCTATCAACCCTTCCACTCCTTTGCGCTTTTGCTAAGGTTCAAGAACAAGAGGAAGGTTAAGAAGCTCTCTCATACCCAACACTGTGCTGTAGCAGAGCTCAGCAAACAGAACGCAACACACCCCAAAAGCAGGATTCAATACTACCAGACAGCAAAACCACTGATGAACCAAGATTTCTACCACCAGGGATCTTCAGCCTTTTTTGAGAGCTCCCTGCCTTGGCATTTCACTTATAAAAACACATTCTGAGGACAAAATGCTGTCAATTAAGGGGTTTTTGGCTTCTAGAAATAGCTATTCCATAACAAAATTCATTATAGGTGACTCTCAGAGAGAACCTGAAGTCTGGAGCCTGCATTGCTCTTTAGCCCCAAGGATCTGGGAAGTGCAAATGCATTAAGTGCACTGAGAATGACAGTACCTGATAATCCTCATCATCTTCATCACTCTCATCTGAATCTAAAGACTTCTTCTCCTTTTTGGGGTCCCCTGTTGCTCCTTCGCTTCCCTCTTCTTGCTCTTCCTCTTCCTACAAAATCACAGGGAATGAGAGGAAATGTGTGTCAAGAAAAATCCCAAATCCAACAGAGACTTTTAAATGAGATCATTCTGGAAGGATGAGAGACAGCCCTGAGAGCGCTGGTGTTCCTGACGTGGCCTTGTGACACCCTCAGTATGTAAGTATCCATCACCTGCCCCAGCAGATCACCTCTGAACAACTCTGCTGCTCTCCCTGTGCTGCAGGCCAGGAAAATGATTGTCAAAGACAGAACTGGCACTTTACTTTTCCCAAATGAAAGGTCTCCAGGAGATGTTTTGGCTCAGGTTTCCAGTGCACAGTATCTCAGGGATGGAAACTACATGGATGTAGAGCTGGGTCCCAGACTAGATGTATATAAAAGAACAACACTAGAGAAGAGCAACTTGACAACCATCAACCAGGATATTATTACCCAAGAAATCCCAGCCTTTTTAGCACAGCTTGTACCAGTCAGAGTCTAGGAATTAATCTGTGTATCATGAGAAGATTAGAAGAACCACCATGGGTGTGAACTGTTTGCTTTAACCACTGCCACATATCCCTCATCCCAGCAAGCGGATGAGCTGTGGGCAGTAGAGGAGGAATTCTCTAATTGCTTGGGGTTTTTTTAAGCAAACAAAATAGTGTTACATGTAACAAAAAAAGAGAGAAATGCTTCCCAAAGAGCAGTTCTCTGGTGTGTTGTGAAACCAGACAGACATTCCAAGCAGAGTCCTGCTTGTTCTGTTCCATTTCCAGTGGGTATTTTTAACAACAACTCGGAAGTAGAGAACACTCACAGAGCCTGTGAATGACATTGCACTGGTAGAGTTGGAATCATTCTGGAAAACAGGATCAGCCCCATAAATGGCTTCAGAATTTGGAAAGATGGCGTGAAACCCAGAAGGTGGAATCAGAAAACAAACCAAGAGGAATTGTACTTTGGAAGGAGAAATCCAACCCAAAAGTTGGAAGATGTGGCTAAGCAGCAAACCACAGCATCATCTTGAGTTACAGCTGCTCAGAACATTAAAAGGAGTCAACAATCTGGCTCATGACTGCTTGAAAGTCATCTTCTCAGAGGTATTCATCAGTATTTCCTATATGGGGTGTAATTATCCTGCTGTAGTCAGTGCTAGGAGGCTTCAGCTGGAATAGTGTATTTGGGCTTAGGCAGCACTTTCAGCAAGTCACAGAAAATCACCAGTGAGATAATTTGGGGATATAAGAGAGCAAGTGCTGCAAGATGTAGCCATGCCTTTTATAACATCAGTCAGGTAGTTGTGGAAGGTGGTGGGGCTGTTACAATCCTCTGTTGGGGCATAGAAACATGCCCTAAAAAAGGACTCAGGCCAGAAAACTCTGTTATCTCTCCCTGCAAGTCAGAGGCAAACAAGAAAATCATGTGTACAGAAAGAAGCCAAAGGAGTTTGGTCTTTTATATCTAGAAGAGGGCAAATAAAATAATTTCAATGATAAGATGTCAAGATGTGAGTCCTTTTTCTCCACAGCCAAGCTGTAGAGTGTGGATACAAAAATGAGCTGACACTGGAGACCAGAATGATAAAATACAGGGGGAAAAGATGTCCAGAGTTGCTGTGCAATCATCCTCCGTATCCAGTACCCTTCCAGCTGTGAGCTGGATGGTCTACCTGGCCTCACTTCAGTGAGGAACCAGCCTGGATGACACCTTCCAGCCTCCTCAGCCAGAGCTATTGAGAATTCACACTGTGATCACTGACAGAATGATCTGCACCTCTTGACTAAGCTTATTCCTCATGCACTGCAAGTGAAGCCAGGACTTAGGACCATGAGCACACACCGTTGGCAAACACATACCCTTGCCTTCTGCTTTTCTGCTTGGAGCTGGGCATCGATCTCTTCAGGGCTGGTGTACTGTCTTGCTCGGCCTTTGTGGCCTCCTTTTCTACCTGTATAAAAGAGTAAAGTTAATAAATGGTTTAACGATAAGCTTCCAGAAAGGTCTCCTCCTCCTGCAGCACTCTTTGTGGATATTCAGTGCAGATATGACAAACCAAACGAGCTCCTCTGATAGCATCTGAACTACAAAAGACACACTGAACTTGCCTGCCTCAGTGAAACACACCAAGATTTTTGGGTAAGTGGCACAGAGAACTGGGATTATTGATCCATAGAAAGACACCCAGAGAATCAATTCCTTCAGTGGTTCAGTCCCACAGCCACTCCCTGCGTTTCCTGCACAGGAGGAATCACAGCATGTTCCTGAGGCAGCAGTAGTTACAACCAACCCTCCAAACAGCTTCCCTTCTTAACCCCTCCCCTGTAGTAAGGCTGTGCCAAGAAAAAATAGGAAGCTAATTGGACAAAAGCTTTGGGAATTACAATAAGAGCGGAAGAACTACTAGAAGGAGGCTCCATGTTTTACTGCTTTGTAAGGAAAAATCAAAACAAGGTCTAGGAACCAGGAAGAGGAGAGATGCAGCTTAGCTGGCTGGGCTGTGGGGCTCAGATCTGCTCTCAACCTCAGCAGTTCATTAATCCACAGAACTTTGAAGCCATTAATGCTTCCTGCAAGTGACTGCACTCTTTGTGTTCCTGCAGCTCCAAGGCCTGCTGGAAAGCAAACTGAACAGAGTCAGTCTCTAGCCTTGAGCTGGGGAGCTCAAGGTACAACTGGTACACGAGGTTGGCACAAAGCAAACAGCTCAGGCAAGGAGCTCTCTGCTGCAGCAGGAGGCTTTGAAGAAGCAGGAAATCTTTGCTCTCACCCTCCCTGCTTCACCTGCTGAGGACAGGGCAGTGGGGATGGCTGAGGGGATCATCCCTCCTTCCTGAGGGGGAGATCTGCACGTGCCAGGTCCTGCCTGGCTCCACTGTTGGACCTGGAGGGACTGGGAGCACCAGGGAGGCTCAGCCTCTGCGGGCTTTAGGAAGTCAGTGTTTTCTGAGCAGTCCTCCTGGCTCAGCAGAAAAAAACCTCTCAGACATTTTACCTCAGTCAAAGCCGAGCTCTGGAATAAACGATCTCAAACCCCCCACGGTGAAGCCTTAGAGACTCCAGAGATGTTTCCCTCAGGTGAAACAGGGAAGTGCAGGGACCAGATTCTTCTCCCCACACTCAGCAATGGAAGCTCATGGGCACTCAAACCGAAAGCTCTGCTGCACCCAAAGGTGTGTGTTTGCCACGTGTGTGTTCCCAGCCATCCCATGTGGCAATACTGACACCCTCTGGGAATGCTGCAGTCCAGGAGACGTTACCTCAGTGCCCAGCAAATGACATCACTCCGAATGGAGCAGGAATATCTTTCACACACTATGTAGCACCAAGAAGACCTAAATAAACCAAACAAACGTTGCGCCACAGGCTCAGCCGCTGGCGGGCAGCTTCTCATCCAGCTGGGCTTGGAATTTCACAGAGCTGAAGGACACAAAAGCCTTAACACTGCAAATAAACAGTAGTAATAAGAGGGGAAAGCAACTAAAGAGTACTTCTCTTGCATTAAACACCTAAAAAGAAGCAAATGGAAGAGTGAATCAATCTCATTGATATTCAAGCACATGGAGAAGCAAGACTGAGCTGTGGCAGCCGTGGGGAGCTCAGCTCGGTGTAGATGGAGCTTTGCTCTTCCCAGAGAGATCAAACCACCCCTCGGACAAGCAGAGTGGTCCTACATCTGCCACTGACCTGCTGCATCACACTACACAACGCACGTGAGCTCCGTGCCTCAGTTTCCCCACGTGTAAAATGGGAATGATGATTCTGCTCCTCCTTCGTGAGGCACTTTAAAACCAGAATCACCTGCAGGAAAGCCCATGGGTGCCAAAGGCGGGACTGCTTCCAAATACATTTGTCTTCAGCTCCAAACAGTGTAATTTAAATCAAAGAGAATGGAAGGATATTGAAGGCATCACCTTTTTTTAAAATCAAGGGATTAAAAAAACCCCAAACCCAAATAATCAGAAATAACCCTGAAATAAAATATATTATTGGCTGGTTACCCCTCCCCCTTGATATTAAACAGTGAGCGCAAAAAGCCACTCTTCTGCTAACAATACAATAACTCCTACTGGGAATAGGACTTGGAAAGGGGGTAGGTGAGAAAATATCCCTCTTTCCCAAGGACTGAAAGGTCTGAAACATCTGAAACTGTACAATGAAACAGAGAGAAGTAAATCCCAAATCATGGAGCATTTAAATACAGCACCCAGGGTTACAGACCACCACAGTTCTTTGCCTTCACAAAACCCACGTGAAGGCTTCAGCCCTATTTACTGACGTTGTGCACACGGACACAAAGCAAATGCTGAAGGAAAACCTAACCGGGGAAGCAGATCTGGTGCTAACAGCTTGGGAAATGCTGATGAAATCAACTGGAGCGAACTCAGGAGAGGATGAATGACGGCGGCTGCTTTACGTGCTTGTCTGTGCCTGGGGTTTCACCGACGCTCACTCAAGAGCCAATTATGCAGATGGTGCATGTGGAGAAGGTTCTGGGTGGATCCAGCTCCGCCGTGACAGCCCC
>NW_009921839.1:0-4844 GCF_000696875.1 Nestor notabilis
TCATGCTCTCCAGGCTACTGGTATCTATATCCTACGAGGTGACACAGTGTACTGCCTCCTGTGAGACATTAGCAGGTGTCAGATGCTTCAAAAGCAAACATAGAATCATAGAATGATTTGAGTGGGAAAGGATCTTAGAGACCATCTAGTTCCAACCCCCTGCCATGGGCAGGGACACTTCCATTAGATCTGGTTGCTCAAAGCCCCGTCTGACTTGGCCTTGAACACTGTCAGGGATGGGACAGCCACAGCTTCTTTGGGCAACCTGTGCCAGTGTCTCACCACCTTCATCGTGAAGAATTTCTTCCTAATGTCTAATCTAAATCTACCCTCTTTCAGCTCCTCAAAACCTATTTTCAAAGAAAAATAGAGACTAAAGACACTGCTCTGTATATAGAAGCATTTAGCTGTACAAAATAATGCTAGGTATCAAGTAGAACACTCCTCCTACATCACTCTCTGGGGCTCCACAGTATTGACAAGGCATGGGACTCTCAACTCTTGCCCATTCCTATTCATACATGAAACCCTGCAACAGGTCATGGTGGAAAAAAGAACAATCTAGCACAAAAAAAAAAATCCTTACAAAAATTCCCAAAAGCCAGAAGTTGACTTGTGCTTGTCATCCTAGCACTTTTATAGCTCATATACAGTTCATAGCAGTGAATTCTGTCTAACGTAGAATCTCTAGATACTTTCCTTAAATGCAGACGTCATGTCTGGGGACTTCTTTTACAAAAGAATGTACTTGCTCAAACAAGATAAAACAAGTTCTAAATTCTGACTTAGTTTTGATTCCTCAGTTTTATTTTGTCTTTCCTTTTTAACCCACAAATTGTAATAAAAGTTATTATTTGGATTAAGTGCTTTTCTTCATAGATGAGAGCCAGTGAAGGACACTGAAAACAAAACAAAATGAAGATGCTTATGTTTATTACTCATGTGGCAAAATGTTAACACCGAACAAGCAACACAGATGTTGGAAAATAAAATAAATATCATAAGTGTTTTCAATTTAATGACTTCAGACATTTAGAAGCATTTAAATTACAAAAGGTAGAAAACATAGAAAACAGGGAATTTTTGATTTTTTTTGTTTTGTTTTTTGTTGCCACATATGCGTGTTGAAGTTAATGGAACTATTCACTTTACTAGAAAGAAACTTTTTACTTACCTGCTTTAAATTGTAGATTCCCTAATGTAAATTTTAACTTCAAAGTATTATGTGCACAGTGTACTGAAGCACATTTGCTCTTGTTTCCTAGTAAGTAACTGCTCCTCTCAGTAGGAAGGCAAGATAGAAGATACTGTGAGCAGAATTAGAGGGCTCTTCAATTACTATGAACAATCAGGCCTGTTCCCATATTTTAAGTCTTGTTCTTCCGGATGGATTTCAAAGTCTATTTTGTTCTGCTCACCCATGGTGCAACTTGAGCTCTCACTAGTTAGAACTTCTGAATATTACAATTGATTTGTGTGATTTATGTCCTCTAAGCGCTGCAGCCTGTTAGCTGTCATTTGTCTGGCAGGAATCTGTAGCTACCTGTAATGGCGTAATCACAGTTTTCTACAGTATCTTATGCTACGCAGCCTTATCTAACCTGAAGATGTGTCATGGTTTCCATGTTTTATCTTTATATTTTAATTTGCCATTCCAAATCTCATGCCAAAAGAATTTCCTGAAACTTGTGTCTATCTTGATGCAGACAATTGCAGTTCCCTCTTTTACATGTAGCCTCCCTCTTTTGCATGCATATATGATTTGTAGAAGGTGGAAGTGCATACAATCTGATATAATTGTTCCATGCATACACCTACCTTTTAAGAATATTTTATATGCACACACAGATGCCCTAAGCTCAGAAGCCTTAAGCAGGTTTTTCTGGGCTATGAAAAATGCCAGAGGTTTCTCCTTCCCATGGAAAAACTTATGTGAGATATTCCTGGTTAGGAAATGTGTGTGAAAATCTCCTAAAAATTGTGAACGTGGTTAATACTTCACCCTTTTGTTACTTCTCAGTCTCCCTTTCAAGCTGGGCATAAGCCCCATATCCTCACTAGTTCATGGGGAATCACTTCAGTCCCTACCATTTGTGCTTATTCCAGGGTCCAACCAAGTGTTGGCCCTGAAGTAAGTGCAGAAATATGCCAGCTGGCTCAGGTTCTAGAAACACGAATTGCAGCCTGGTGCAGGGAGCAGGACAGCATAGCCTGGACTGTGCACTGTGTTGTCATCCTGTGTTGCTATTGGGGTTCAAAGAAGTTATCTGTAAGCAAGATGGATTCTCTTTATTTTGCACAGCAGTCTGCAGTGCTGTGGTACCACTGTCTGCTGAGACTGCATCTCCTGGGGGATGCTTCTTGGCCTGTGGAGGAAGCCCAGTGTGCTCCCTTAGTCCTGACTCTCTTGCTATGTCAGCCCTGCCTTCTGTCACCTGCAACATGTTCTCCTGGGGGTGCCTGAGAGAGGGGTTAATGACAGGAATGTCCTCAGATGTCTCTTCCAGAGGAGGCAGTGAATGCTTTGGGTGTGGAGTGATGAGGGCCACATGTGAGGAGTTCCCTGAAGGCATTGAGGTGGGCCAATAGTTTAAACATTGTAGATCATATTCATTTAATGAGATCTTGGCTGCTTTGATATTCATAGTGGTTTCATTTCTCTTGCTCTTTCCCACCCTACCAAGGAGTAGTGATTAAGAACTATTTTTTGGTTGATTGCTTTTTAATTTTACAGCTTTGAGTGGTGAAACTGGATAAGATATATGAAAGGCATTACACTGCTTGCGCTTTATGGCTACTCAGCTCACTGGAGTTGCACTTCAGCCAAAAGGATCAGGACCAAAAATGACATCTGCCCTTTGAAGCCAGCTTTGTTTAAACACTTCCATATATCTCATAGCCTGGGGTGAGAAAGCTTGTAAGCCTTTCAGCTGTGACTTGCAAGCAATTCAGATGGAGTTATCATGCCAAGACTACAGCACACAGCTGTCAGCAGTGCAGTCCTGGCATGGGACAGATGAATAATGTGGCCTCTGGCTGCAGGAGGATGTGAACAAGCAAGAGATGGGGAGACCCAACATCAGCAGCAAACATAACACCAAGCTCTGTGCACTGCACTCCCCCAAATTACAGCAGGATTGATGAATTTCCATTGCCTTGTTATCACCTTCGTCCTCTGAACTATGCCTGGAGCTTCCCCTGTTCTACAGATCTCAGGGTATGTAGCATGTGTCATATGGCCTTTGATCCTGTGAGGATTTTAAATGCTTACAGGAAAGAGTAGCCATCCTGATTAAGACAAGTCCTTAATACACTTTTATATAATGGGATAAAAAGCCATCTAGTTGTGTCTTCTCTAAATGCGCTACCAACACTTCTTACTTTTGATGGCAGTTTAATAACACCACCTTGTTTCTACGCACTAAGTCACCCCTTATATAAATGATTTTAATTTGGCCCAGTGGTTGATTGAAATATCAAGTCTGTTCAAAGGAAAATATTCTTGAGACTTTCTGTACCTGCACAGCTTCCTTGAAACTAGCATTTATGACTCTGGGATGGTAAAATGTCCAATTGCCAGTGTATGCAGTAGCAAATGCACATGTGGGCATACAGACATGTGCACACTTGAAAACAAAAATACCACGTGGCAGAATATTACTCTCATTCATTTTTCTGCATACTTATCACATTATTCTGTTCATGTATGTTTATGCAAATTTCAGAAAGAAAAAAATTGTGCCTGATTTCCTTTTTTATAAAATGAATCTGCCAAAGAGGCTTAGAAAATCACCAAGGTTGAGAGCAGAAATTAATATTATGATAGGTGAGTGCTCTGGGCGTGGGAGTTAACAGAATGCACCTAAACTATTTCCAAAGTAATAGAAGTGCTGAAAAGTAAAATAATTATTGCAGAACAAGAGCACACATCCCTATTGATATAAAAATAGCAAAGAGAGCCAATTTGTTCTCACTGGCATGCAAACAGCAAATAGAACTTTCCAATTAAATACAAGAGTAATTATGATAATAATGCTTTGAATTGGTGAACCTTTCTAGGTGAGGATCCTCAGATAGTTTTGCAAAGGAATAGGTCAGAATTATTATCATAGAACAACAAAGAGGGACAAAACCCCCTCATTTCAAAAATATCAGTTCAAAATCTGTTGGCAGATACAAAAACCAAGACCAGATGTGTAGATGTAGAGGAATTGCTATATCCTTGCTGGGGTGGTAATTTATGGAGAGGATTTGTTGTGGAATTCACCCCTTGCTGCAGAATTGTTGTCTCTATTCTGAGGGTGTGTCCACACTTGTGAAGCTACTGGAATTTATTGAAATAATTATTCCAGAATAATTTGGTAAATGTCCAGAGCAACTCCCAGATCCAGTTTTAGAATGTTTCTGGCCCTGATGTTTGAGAAAATATGTGGTTTTATTTGTAGGGTTGTATGGTTATAGAGTTGTCTTCCTGAGGTCACGGAGAAAGCCAGAAATAATGATGTTGAGAGATGGGATCTGCCCTGTACCAGGCTTGTTTAAACTTAAACAGGCAAGTCCACAGCATATTAAAGGTGAAATGTAGACTGAAAGATGAAATAAATAGGAATAATTAATTATCAGAAAGCACAGAAGCAGCATTATTGAATGTGTGTACTTCATCTTCATATTAAAAGAGTAACCTGAATTTAAAGGCTCCATGAAGTTGTACATTTCTGGCTTTTTACACTCCTGCACTGTAAAATTTGAGGTCCTTCCTGAAAAAATAATACCCAGATTTCTGCAGAGCACATGAAGGCTCCAGCAAAAGCAACAAAGTAAGTCACACGTCATGAGGCCTCAGC
>NW_009921839.1:4875-5433 GCF_000696875.1 Nestor notabilis
ATTATCTTACTGGATACATGTGCTTTCAAACCCAAACTGCCATAGCTCTGTATAAGAACCTTATAGCCTACACTCACATGGGGGTAACTCTTAATTAAGTGACTTACTCAAACAGGGTCACTTAGGTATGAAGAGAAACACTGGTCAATTCCACATTCCTGGGTGCCTCAGGATGTAGAATTTATATTATATTGGCATCACACAGTCTTCAGAAATATTAATAATTTCTCTTCCACTTCAGTGAACTGTTTGATTTTAAACATATGCACATATGGGAGAAGTTATAAAGAAAAGCTTAGTGTATTGAGGTAGGCAGTAGTGATTTAATAGTAGAATCAGTTCTGATCTGTGGGATGGGGAATCTGCAGTTTGTAAGAAGAGTATCCATCTCCACTTTCTCAGACCATGTTTTCTTTTATAAACTTTCCTATGTTCAGTCATTTTTTTTTTGTCTTAATTTTTATAACACACTCGATTGATTAGAATTTTTAGTGCTGCCTCTAGGTTCATTCTTACCTTCTTGACCTATATCTTTTTTTTTATGTAGATATATAATAT
>NW_009921840.1:0-229 GCF_000696875.1 Nestor notabilis
GCCGGACCTGGTTGGAATGTATGGAGTTTAGGAAAGGTTCCCAACAAAGACCTCGCCGCCGGACGGCCCCCTCTAGGCCAGCTTCAGCGTGCTCACGGGGAACGACGGCATGGTCACCATAGTCACCGGGTTTAGGACCGTCTGCCCCACTAACTGCGGGTGATGGACAACTTGGGTTCCTACAGCAGGCTTGGGCATCACCGCCTGCTGGGCAAGACTTGTGGTTCAC
>NW_009921840.1:369-587 GCF_000696875.1 Nestor notabilis
GCAGTGGTGAGTTGCACAGGGCTGGATGTGGAAGGTGCAATGTGAGCAATGTGCTTGGTCTGTGGACCCTGAATCACGTGGTTGACAGTCTGGATGACCGAGGCGTGGGTAGTGGCCGTGTGGGCTATAACAGTCGATTGCACTGTCGAAGCCGCCACGATGTGAGTCTGTGCGGGGACGATCGCCTGCGGCTGGACCAGTGCTTGTGTCTGGGTGGG
>NW_009921840.1:671-4732 GCF_000696875.1 Nestor notabilis
ACGGCTTTCAGCAGCTCCGGGTGCTGCCGCTGGGTTAGTTTTGGTAATGAGTTCACTGGCCTGTCATCTTCCATGTCCTCATCCATGTTGTCTTCGCCCTCTGGAAAAACGAAAGGAAGAGACTCCCATAAAAAAGAAAGCAGAGCATGGACTGGACTAACCAGCTTCCCTGAAAGGCAGCAGCAGGAGTCACTGAGCTACGGGCAGGCAGCACGGCATGGCACGGCTTGGCATGGCACAGCTTGGTATGGCATGGCACAGCAGGCTCCACCAAGCCCCAGCGGGGCAGCACACTTCTCCCTCCCTGCTTCTGAGCCAAGGACCTGGAGCCGGGCAGGCACGACCAGCTCGAAGCCCCAGCTTCACAACAGGCTGAGATCCCGATCGGCAACAAGGGAAGCAGCGCAAGCAGAGGCAGACAGAGAGCACCCGGGCTGAACTCCATCTGGGCTGAGGAGGCACACGGAATCCTTCCCTGACCAACTGTTCCACTGATGGGTACCACCCATTCCACTCCCAGAGTGGGAAGGAAACAGCCATGGAGAAACATGGCAGCAAGTTCCTCGTCTGGTTCTGGAAAGTGGACTCTTGTCCAGTCCAGGAACTAAGGAAGCAATGCAGGAAGACGCTGACCCTGCAGAGATCAGGAAGACGAGCAGAGCGCCCTGCACTGCCTGCTCTAAAGCCATGCAGTAGAGACTGAAAATCTCGGAAGATACAGAAGCATCTGGAAAAACAGGGAAGACACTTCCCTTTTGCCAGCTCTGTGGTTAGGAGTAGCTCAAAGTGATCATTTTCAGCAGAGGTGATGGCTGACACTCCTATTGACTCCTACTCTCAACTTCCATCAGCCTGTACTTGGAATCTGGAGTGTGTTCAAAGGTGATGAGCCCAATACAAGCCTGAATGAACCAGAGAACGGAGGGTTTCCCTTCCTGGAACCTGCTGTATGTCTGCCTGCAGTGTCAAGAGCAAATGCTGTCACGACTTGAAGGAGCTCCTGCAAGTGGTTATGGATTGCTACAGCCTCCTCATCTCCAGCAAGCAAAGCGCTGCACGTCCACAACTGCCTGTTCTTCCTGCTGCAGATCACTGCTATGGAGGGAAGCATGCACTCTCCTATCTCACGCTGTACTGGGAATGGCACGTCACATATTCCATCGTTTCATCTTCCCTGTGAATCCTTTTCACACAATGTGAAGGCTCATTAAGTTGCTCAAATGCTCTGACGATCCTTCCTGTACCAACTCCTTCTTCTCTACGTGGCTGAACACCCTCCCACATCCATGCACAAATACACGAGGATGCTCATGCACCACCTGGTTCTAAAAGCAGGGATGGGGAGCTGTGCAAGAGGAAAACTAGGTTGTGAAAGCAGAGATCTCCATGCGAGGGGCTGGCAGATCAAACGCACAAACCTGCACTTTGTGTCTCCCTAATGCTGAAGCAGCTTTTCAGTCTGCCTTCACAAGCAGCACTGTGTTATCAGACCAACATCAACGATCACAAAACGCTTCAAAACATTTCACTTTATCTGAATGCAAAGGAACCTGGATGGTGCTAAATGAAGACACCACCACCACTATACAACTGTGTCTGTGGCGTGCAGTCATGATTAGAAGAGAAAAACTACAGGTACCTGATGCAGTCGAGGTAGATGCCTGGTCATCCTCTGGCTGAACTGTCTGTCGGATAATTCTGTCGATCTCCAGGATGTCCATCCACTGGCTCAACTCGTTCTTCAGCTCCGCCAGGCGCTGCTGGGTAGCAATCTTCTCTCTCGCCAGCCGCTCCATCTCGTGCTCATACTCTTTTTCCTTCCTCTTTAAAGTCTACAGAGGGAAGAAAAATAAATATAAGGAGAACAAAAACGAGCATGATCTGCACTAACCTGGTCACTCCCACGTCCACAGCTCCTCTTTTTTAACAGTTATGCTGGTGTAAAAGGTGTTCAGGTACAGCTACACCTTCCAAACTCGGGCAGAAGGGAAAGGACAAGAGCTGGCCACAGAAACCAAAAGAGTCACATTGGCCAACAGCTTCCTGCCTTCTGAAGGAAAACCAATGAGCCTCCAAAATTGAAATGCTGAACACATCAGGTGAGCCCCTTCGACTCCAGGGGTAAGTTTAAAGCCCAGAACTCCTCAGGGAAAGCTGTAAGGCTTCCTCTCTGGAAAAAAGTATTTGCCACTCTGAAGAGAGAAAATGAAACCACCTTCCTGCATTCTTCCCCTTTGCTCTGACCTCCCCAACAAAACTAAAGAACTGAGAGCCAAGAGCACAGAACTATGACTATGACTCACATCACACATCATATGAGGTGGAAGCCAGACACTTCCCAGCACTGTACTTCCACCCTGCTGACTTCCTATGCTGAACACAGGACACTGATGGTACTTGTGTGCAAACGCAAGGAAGAGCCTCTCTAAGGACACAACCAAACGACTCATGGATGCAGAGCGCTTGTGGACCATGAAGGGACTGTCACGAGGTCCCAGACAGGTAACTGTTGAGGTGCAGCAACATAAACCAGGCCTCCTCTCTTCTGTGTCAGTCCAAGGGAGCTCCTTGTTGCACTTCAGCATCAGTTTAGAGCAACAGGGCCCACGCTCAGCTCCCAACATCACCCTCACTTCACCTGCCTCACGAAATACTTGAAGAGCATCAGGGCTCATCAGAGTCTGGTGGAAAGGGGCAAAGGGAGGGAAATGGGTGCAGCTCCCTCTGAATGCCAGGGAAGAGGCCATGGCACCACTGAGAGTCAGCCACCGGCAACTGGGGGTATAGAGCTTTTACTACATACACCTATTTCCAAGCATCCCTATGGAAAGGAAGCATCTACAGAGAGAGCAGTGCTCCTACACAGCAACTGACTGCTGGCCCACGGCTTGAGAGGTGAAAAATACCCCACATCCTTGCATGAGGGCAGAAACTGTGTGCAGAAAACAGAGGGATGGAGGGGAAAGCGAAGGCGATGATGGAGCTCCTGTGCTCAGGTTTAAATATGCAAGATGGTAACTTGTCTGACTGTCTTCCCCTCACTGTGCCACCAGGAAAGCAGCAGGAGAAACCCCGACACTAAAACTGCTGCGTAGTGACGTGAGCCCAGCCCTGCTCCAAAGCACTTCCCTCCAGGCACGTTCCCGGTGCAGTGTCAGGGCACGGTAGCGCAAGGACAGAGCAACACGGCTTTCCAGGATTCGTAACCAAGAAATGCAGGCAGCCTCAGCACCCCCCTGCACAGCACAGGCGCAGCAGGCAGGTTTGGCTTCCTGCCCTGCTGCGGGAGGAACTCCCAGCACCAGGGGAGAGCTCAGCCCCGAGCTACGGGCAGGCGCTGTGATTACTCACGAACTTGTAATTAGTGGAGGGGCAGGAGATCCCTCACAAGCACCAGCGGAGCCGGAGCGGCTGTGGGGGTGCTCCCCTGCTCCAGCACAGGCTGTGGGACTGCTCCCAGCCCAGCCCCGTGCTGGGAAACGCCTTGACAGGGCGCCAGCTCCTGCAGCACCCGCCGCAGCCATACGCTGCTCCCGGGCTGGGTGCTCTCCAAGGGAGGCTGCAGCAGCAGATGGGCTGGAGTCTCTGCTGGCACGGGCAGCCCCTCAGAAGCTATTCCGGGATAGAGCAGTTCACGGTGGTAAAGACGGATCTACCGGCTGAGCTTCTCTGGCCCAGTGATGAACTCGGTGCGATTCACTGGAGCCTCCCTCCCTCTCCCACAGCTCCCACACTGCCCCGCAGGGTGCAGCCCCCTCCCAGGCTCCGCAGGGGCTGGGTGCGTGCCCTGCTCTGGAGGGTGAGCCTGGGAGCAGGAACAGGCCCTGTGCAGGCACTCGTCTCCCGCAGGATCCTGCCAAGAGGGGCAGGAGCAGGGACCCTCCTGCCTTTGAACCTCTTCCCACCGGCAGACAGGATGGAAGAGGGTGGCCTCATGTCTCCCCATGTCCCCTCTGGCCAGCACCAGCAGCAGCCCCTTGGACAGAGGCTCTCGGGCATCTGCCCATGAAAAGTTACTTCCCGCAGATCACCCTGCCCATGGCGGGGGCCCAGTTTTCCCA
>NW_009921840.1:4763-7315 GCF_000696875.1 Nestor notabilis
AGTAGAAAGTCCACAGTGACAGCCAAACCTGAGTCACTCTGACTTTGCTCACCTGCCTACTCCCAGGCAGAGAACACCTCCAGAGAGACGAAAACTTGTGTGATGTCAAAGTTTACCTGGCTTAAAACTATCTGAATGTGAAACAATTACAAACACCACTCCAGCCGCGTCTCCTCCTGACTCGCGTTATGTCATGGGCTTAGTGAGGACGAGGACCTGTGCTCCCACAGCCTACAACAACCCCGTGGCGCCAGCACTCCTTCCTCCTCCTGCACCCAGCATCGCTGCCAGCTCCAGCCTGTTCAACCAGGGAAGCAGCGAGCATCACGCCTGCAGCTGCCTGCTGCAAACTCCTCCCCTTAACCTGGTTCATGACATACTAATCCTGGTTCTACGTGGTGGAACAGTCACTGGAATTACCCGTGTTTCTGTTTTCCCACCTGCTCAGAGAGCGCTGGGAGCAGCAAACCCCTGAAGAAGGCAAGGGGCAGACACCTCAGGTCTGGCTCTCTGCTCTGTACAAGCAGCTCGGCTCTCGCCACCCAAAGCTGGTGAGACTTGATTTGAGCACAACCCACACGTACCCAGGCAGGCAGCGTGATTCCTGCCAGCTCAACAGACACATGCACCCCGAGACTGCTCTTTTCCAAGCAACAAACTTTAGCACAGACCCTGCTCCTTATGTCTGTGCAGTGATGATTGTAGGGTTTCTTTTTTTAGTGTTAAGAAATTGGCAGCCTCGGTTGCCCGGGCAACTTTTACTCTGCAGTGTAAGGAACTTCGAAACTGGTTTATTTTTCACTTCTATGAACTTAAAAAAATTCCAGAAGAGCATCACTTGAAGCGCTGGTAAACCCTGATGTGGGGGAAGCGGATCTACCCCAGGAAGGAATCATGGATTCCCTCATCTTCACGTGAATCCAACCACAACTCTTGACACTTGGGAAGTTTTGCCTGAGTTTGATGCCAAGAGCAAGTCCTTTGCTTGGCAGCACCTGCAGAGCACCAAGGGCCTGAGCCCCAGCTCTGACCACAGCCCCCTGCAGTGGCCACCACTGCGCTGCGCAGAGCGGCTGCTGCCAGAGATGCAGGTGGGAACAGTGACAGGGAGCAAGGGCAGTGATGGAGTCCCATCACCTTAAACATCCCATTTCTTTAAGGAGCAGAGACCAAATTAATGTCAAACCCAAATTAATATCAAATTAAGCAAACTCCAATGTGGGTTTGCTTTTGCTCCCTCTATCTGATTGTCCTCCTTTACATGTAGCTGTCAGCTTCAAAGCAGCCCCTACCCACGTGATGATAAAGCAAGATCAGCACAACAGCAGTGACAGCAAACACTCACCACCACCAGTTCTAACATTTCACTCCTTTGAGTCCATCCTTGGGCACATCCCATTTGCCATTATTCGGTAAACGGCCAGACACAAACTCCTGTTGTCACTACACAGCAACAGCCATTCATCACTGTGAAGGATTTTCCATTTTATAGCTGGTTGTAATTAAATTCCTTATTCTTGTGTCAAGATGGAGAAAATGCCCCAATGCTTTCTCTGCACTTGCCTCAAGAATAAAGCCAGCCTTGCAATTGGCATTAGTGAGGTTTAAAAGGTGTTATTAAAAAGCTCCCCTTATAAACATTATATTACCAATTTAAAAACACACTTTCAATGATGAGCTTTTCCCAAAGCATATTTCAGCTGTTGTGTTCTATTACATGGCACTCACTGATTAAAAATTCCTCATCAATGAGCAACCATGAAAGTGATCTGCAATTTTGAGCCAGACTCTTTAACTCTTTGCTATCGGGACTGCAGCTGCTGCAGCAAACAGGAGCTGCTGGGCCAGGGCAGGTCCCTGAGCACAATCCCACCTGCAGCATCTCCATGGGGTTCAGCACGGACCCGACCCAGCCAGGCTTCCCACTGCCATATGGAGTTCTGGTTCCTCTTTGTAATGGGAAGAAAGCTAAAAACCAAGAAAAGGATCTTCTCCTTGCAGGGACTCCCACGGTGCAACGGATCTGCAGCACGAGCAGCCCACCAGCCCGTCTCCACAAATGCTGCACCAGAAACACGAACCAATGGAGGGATGGTGAGGAACCCGCAGTCCCCAAACAGCCCACAGCCCAAGACTGTTGGCAGAGGTGCCACACTCCCCTGGAGCCCTCTGGGGGTTTCATTATTGTATCAGTTTGGGGCATTCCTACTGTGAATCGTGCTACATTTTCTCTGAAGTTCTTCAGCAGCATGTTTAAAGCCCAGCACCCAACTCAACCCAACCCGCTGCCACGAAAGGGAGCCCACGAAAGCACAAAACCCCAGAGCTGGTTCCCCCCATGGCATCAGGCCGGTGTCCCCAGCCTCTGCAGCAAGTGTGCCAGGAGAGGTGACAGCACCCACAGGAGCCCCCAGGCAAAGGACCTGCTCCTGCACCCCGGACCTGCTGGACTCAAGCTCCTGCTGATGCCAGTGGCACCAGTCAGCAGACAGCAGCACCGGGCAGACCCGCAGAGGTAGCAGCGGTACCCTCCCCCTGCCTGCGCGGAACCC
>NW_009921840.1:7334-14893 GCF_000696875.1 Nestor notabilis
GGCAACTGCTTCATTCAGCGGGCTGCTGGAGCCGCAATCCCGCAGCGGTCCGGATGCGCTAACCCGGCACCACCAACGGCAAGATACAGGTCGTGGCACAGCAGCACCACCACTGAAAGCACCCGCGCAGCTACACCCGGACAGACTGTACCACAGCAGGGTCTGCACGTGCTCCCCCGAGAGCTCCGCTCAGGACAGCGTTACGGATGTAAAATCACAACAGGCTCGACCCAAACGACACCAAGTGCTCAGCCCCAGGGAAGCGCAGGATGGGGTCCTGCGGGGAGCAGTTCTCAGCAGGCAGCTTGTGAGCTGAGGGAGGGGAGGAGCACAACGAGGACTTCAGGCTACTGCTGCTTCTGCACCGGTTTCAGGTCTCAAAGTGAACCCTTCACCAGAGCACCAAAACCGAAATAAAACTTTCAAGGTCAAACAGAGACCACCCCATGGGTCTCCCCACCAGCCCCCGCAGCACACTGACCCCATCCCAGGCACTGCTGCCTCCCTGTGGCTCCTTCCAAGGAACCCCTGGGTGCAGGCTGACCCATGGACACAGACCCCACGGACACTTGCCAGCAGCCTCATGTCCCAGCTCTTCCCAGTGCCAAACCCTGCACAAGGAATGCAGCCAAAGGGCAGTGCTGTGCTCCAGGGGGTGGCTGCACCCACACACACACAAGCACAATGACTTCAGGAAACGAGCAAGTCACTGCTGCAGAGGCTGCACCAGCTCTTCTGCAGGTACAGGAGAAGTGAGCTGGGCAGGGGTGGTCGTCATCAGGTCTGTGCACTCACCACTTGCAAGGGAAGAGATGAGTATCCAGACAGAAATACTTCACAGGACAGGAAATCTGCTGGAGCAGAGAAATCATGGGGAAATGAGGACATGCTCTGCTATTTACATTTATTATTTGCACATCATTAGCACTTAAGACTCCTGATAAAGACACTGGGCCATAGTATCTGGAACAAAACTACAGCTGGCACACGGCTGACTGCACTGGCTTTGCAGACCCAAGAGGAGCCACCGTCCTGAAGCACCACTCTCTGGCCAAAGTACAAGCAGTTACTAGGGCAGAGGGTAGGAAGAATCCAGATTAGGAAGACAAAGAATAAATTCTGGAAAAAAAAGGCAGCAAATGACTGAAACACACAGAACACAGAGTACAAACACACAGCAGGGAAAGGCAAAGCCATGCCCAGGTCCAGGTCCAGCACCAAACCGTGCTGGCTTCTCCCAGTAGATCTGGTTTATATTCAACTCTCAAGGTTAAGAGGAACTCGGTGTTAAAAGAATGAAGTGTTATTTGCAGTGACTAAGTGCTACGTTTGTTCCACAGCCCTGGCAGGGGATGGTGGCCCTAACATGAGCTCTCATGAACCACCCTCCCCGGCTGATGATGAACACCACAGTGGGGGCCGAGGTGCTGGTGACACAGAGGATGCCACCTCTCACGCCACCCCTCTTCCCTGTGTCTCCATCCCTGGAAGGAGGTCAGTGCCACTTACTCACATCCCGACGGCTCCACCTACGGCCCACGGAGCAGATCTGGGTCACCAGAGGATTTCTCTAACCCACCTCCCCCACCATTATGGCCACGGTGGCAGTGGGAGGATGTAAAACCCAGTTGTTAGGTACAAATGACTCCAGTACCTGCGCACGGGTGCGAATCAAAGCCGTGCACCCGGGTGAAAACCTCTGCCTCTGGGCTGAAGGGTTTAGGGCTGCCACAGTGCCTGCCAGCACTCAGACTCCCCACTGCCACTCATGAAGGTGTCCCTAAGGCTGAAGTTACTCTGCCTGGTACAGCATGCCCCACTGGGCTGCCTGAGGGTAGCTAAAGTGCCACAAAATCCTACACATGAAGCGATGGGAAGGTGCCAGCTGCCGGGGACAAGCTCTGAATCACGACACACACTGCTCAGCAAGAGCAGAACACAGCAAGAATCAACCAGCCTTGTGCAATCCACCCAGCCTGCACACCAGCATCACTGCAGAACGTTTGCAGAATGAAATCCATCTTCTTTAGAGGCAATTTCCTCTCAAAGATCTCAGCCTTTGGGGAACAGAGGCAAAGTAACGTTGCTCTTTCCAGTGCCGCAGGAAATGCCACCATCGGGGCACCCTCGGGGAGCTCGTTCCTGTTCTCCTAAGTAAATACAGGGAATAATCGGGTACCTGCCCAACAGGTGGCACCCGACTCGCACAGGACAGCAGGTCAGAGCCAGCACCTTCCCCTTCACACACAGCCATCACTCGCAGAGACATAACTTCCCCTAAATGCTGCCTTATGACGACCTGAGCAGCGCAGTTACTCGGATCAAGATGTATCTCAGCACGACAGGACCAACAGGCCCTACTTGACACCCTCGCCATCAGACTGGGAACTGTGGATTCTCCTACGAGTGCTACACTGGCTGACCCTGAATGAACACCAGGAGGGATTTAAGATAACAGTAAAAAGTCCACAGTGAAAGGGACATTCTAAACCTACATTTGATACAGTATTTTAACTCAGACTGACGTAAAACGTGAGCAAGACAGAGAAAAGAAAAAGAAACTGGGAAGAAATGAGTCTGTTTTCTCTGGCTGGTTTGTTTGATGCGCGTGTTAACAGCTTCACTTGTCACCAGGTCACCCACCTTCCATGGCCTGTATGGGTCCTCCCCACAGTGACAGGGAGGAGAGGGACAACAAAAGTCACAGCTACACACAGAGACATGTTTGGATAAAGCCACAAGAAGTGCAGAGCAGGCCCAGGGCACCAACAGGACCAGTCACCACTGATTTCTGATGAATAACTGAGACAGGCAGCCTTGTAATAATCATATTCCTATTTCCACACCCTCCAAAGCACGGTTTATCACATCAGCATTTCTATCACATCAGAGTAATGCCAACACAACAGCCGGAGATTAAAGTGATTCCAGCTCCTGCTGCTGCACCACAGCTTCAGAGCCCCCCTCCTTTACTGTTGTGCAGTTGACGATGTCCATTGGGATGGGAAGTGTGTACAGCTGGGCTGGGCTCTGCTGCACCCGGGCGCACACAACACTTACCGTTCCCTTGCAACTACTTGTTTGTAATTTTAATTGTCAATAACTATGTCACTGCAATTTTAAGGAGTATGAACACGTACCTTGGCTACTGGTAATGAGAGCAGGAACCCAAACCATGCTGGGACTGGTGCCACGGGGCCCAGCCTCTTCCCTGTCAGGCTCCCAGGGAAGACCAAACCCACAAAACAATCAACCAGTTACACTGTCTGTGGGGTTTATTTTCATTTGGGGGTTTTGCCTTGCTCTAGAAGTAGGGACTTGTGCAACAGCACCCATACAATAGAGCCTGTGCAGTCAAGCTGTAATTACCACCACTCTCGTCACACCACGTGCACTCCTGTCTCCTGTTCCTGCTCTCCAGCAGCAGATGGCAACCAGGACAAGCAACAGCACACAAATACAACCTACAACGGCTACCACACAACCAGCACTGCTGTGCTCACTCACAGGTCAGTTTGGTTTTTACAACCTTGAGCGCTTCTTTAAACTAGAACTTAAATGCCAGCAGCATGACAGAAGAGATGCTCTAGCAATTAAAGAATTATCACTGTTTCTGTCCTGAAGTGTCCTGAAACCAGGACATTTACCCTTTCCAAACTCTCACGTACGAGTCATGAGCAAGACACTTAAAAAACTCACCAACCCTATGGCAAAGGTTAAGGACCAGCTTCCACTCGGTGCACAGGGTTCACACACGGGGCATTGTAAACACTCCACTGCATGACACACTTTGTGGCCACTCCTGCCAATAAAAATCCACTTGCTGCTGCATGGATGGAGCCTCCCTCCCGGCAGATCCTGCAGCCGCTGGGGAGGGATGCAGAGGGCTGGATCTCAGGCGCCTGCACTGCCCTGCAGCCGTTTGTGCCAGCTCCAGTACAATCCCTTGGGTTCAAGATGGGAATCCCAGGTTTTTCCACTCAATGACTGTGCAAGTCATCCCAAGGGAAAACAGTGCCAGTGCTCCCACAGGCTCAGCACAGTGCTGCCCTACACGCTGGAAGCTTTTCAAACACACCTGCAGTGGGAACGGGCTGGCCTCAGATCGGCACACCCAGTGCCAAGGGATGGGAAGCTCCCTGAGCATCCCCAGCTTCTCAGGTTTATCCCCATCTCTCATATTCATGTCACCCAGTATCACACCTCTGAAGCTAAAATCAATACCCCAGTGACTCCATTAAGGGCAGGCACTAGAGCCTGCACTTGCTGTGCATGAGCAGCTCCCACTGACTCCAGAAGTACATCCAAATTCTTACTTGTTCCACATTTTTAAGCAGGTTCCAACTTGCTTTACTTCACAAAACACTATTTTTTTGAAGGTCTTATTTCTCATCCCTTTCCAAAATATGGATGACACCATGTTGCATGACCACAGCCTATTGTTGCTGGAAGCCTTCACTATTGGCAATGAAATTGCGGCTAATTAGACAAGATGGAATCAATTGATCAGGTCAGGTAAACAACACGAAGCAGTTCTGCTTGGCACGAGAGTGCTGCTCACGTGAAGGAGGCACTGAGAGCACTAATGGACCCAGTTCTTATTAGGAAGCTTTAGAGAAGGTAAGTACATTCACCTAGTAGCTGGTACAGAATAAACCTCATCAGTTACAGCTGCACTTCCCAAGGTGGGGAACTTAACAGGACTCAGCATCACAGATGGGCTTATGCATTTGGATCAATAATGCAGTCACCACAGAGTCTGAATGTCAGTGAGTTCTATTCTTTATACAAGACCAAACGCCAGTGTCAGATGTATGGGGCTTGTCTGTGGTACAGCACCTCCCTACATCAGGAACCACCGTGTCTGCAGGGTCCTCCCTCACTTGAGTAACACCTAAACCCTGACCTAAGTGTTACTGTGGGACTCCAAAACCCACTGGTCTCATTATGAACAACTGTCCTCACTCTGGCTTCAATCTATAGCAGTGTCACCCCACACAGGAGAACCACTGTGACCTGGCCAGCGGGTCACCTGAGGCCACAGGACACCATGTGAAGCCAGCTCAGCCAAGCAAACTCACCTCTGTCATCAGGTGAGGGCATGAGGCACATTTCCCTCCAAACAAACAGTGCAGTGATTTACCTGGGAATCAAGAGATGTCAGTTACCTTCAGTCCCGTACACCACCACGGGGGGGTTTAGCATGAACATTTTTAGCTCCTGAGAAAGGCACCAGACCACAGCAGCCGTGGGAGATGGAGACTGCTTTACTTTGCTAGATGACTATGAATTTGTAATCCAAGTCTCTTTGTTAGAGCAAATACTCCTCTGCAGGACCAAGGCCCAACATTCATCACCACAGCATCCCCCCCAAATACTTCTGCAGTACCCCAGCAGCACGTGCCATGGTTCGGATCACAGCAGTGCCCTGCTTTGCAGTCTTCAAAGGATTTTACTCTTTGCCTTCTGCACACCCTGGGAAGCTCGGTTTTGTCAAATATTTGGCAAACACGTTATTATTTAGTCAGCGTTTATCTAATATTTTGTAAGCACGTTACTATTTAGTCAGCATTTGAGTCTGTTCTAGCGGGGAAGCTGGCAAACAGGCAGGGTGTGTGATCTGGAAGCCGCAGCTGGGCTCACACATGGCATCTCGTCCTGGCTGTCCCCATGTCACCTGGTGATCACATCACCGGGACCCCAACTCACACTAAATATGCTATAGAAAATAACTCCTGAAACTGGAGGTGTTCAGGTACCATAGTGACAGGCAGAGTGTGAGCATCACAGAATCACAGAGTGGTTTGGGTTGAAGGGACCTTAAAGCTCCTCCAGCTCCAAGCCCTGCCCCGGGCAGGGACACCTTCCACTAGAGCAGGTTGCTCCAAGCCCCTGTGTCCAACCTGGCCTTGAACACTGCCAGGGATGAGGCAGCCACAGCTTCTCTGGGCGCCCTGTGCCAGCGCCTCAGCACCCTCACAGGGAAGAGCTTCTGCCCAAGAGCTCATCTCAGCCTCCCCTCTGGCAGGTTCAAGCCATTCTCCTTGTCCTGTCCCTCCATCCCTTGTCCAAAGCCCCTCTCCAGGTCTCCTGGAGCCCCTTTAGGCCCTGGAGCTGCTCTAAGGTCTCCCCTTCAGGAGCCGTCTCTTCTCCAGGCTGAACAAGCCCAGCTCTCTCAGCCTGTTTTCATAGAAGAGATGCTCCAGCCCTATGATCATCTTCACGGCCTGAACACAGAAAACAGTCTTGCTTCAGGGCTTCAATTACCTTCCAAATCAGACGATTACAACATTTCCTAAAGGGCAAGGAATGCTTCAAAGAGAATCAAATCACAGCCCCCAGCTGCACCTTGGAAACTTTCTGCAAGCCTCCAGGGTTGTGGCTCCTGCTTTGCAGGGAGGAAGGCGAAGGGTGAGGCGGCCACGTAACCAGTGTGCTTTGTCACAGGCTCCGGGAGCCCACCCCAGCTCCCGCTGAATCACCCTCTAACAGGATTAGTGACTTCCAGCTGCGTTCAGCCTCATTTCCTTTGTGCAACAGTGTGCTTAATTGCAGAGACTCTCATTTACTGTTGCAGAGCACAGCCCAGCTCGGGGGATAAATTAACATGACAGCTCCATGGGAAGTTTGGAATTTAACTTTCTGACTTATCTGATTTGATGCAGATACAAGTATTTAAATCCAGCCAAGGACACAAACAGCCTGTTTCTAAGAAGTTCCAGCTGGAACAGGGGAACAAGGACTTTGTGGGAAGGGAAGCTGCAGCAGTCGGTGCCCTGCCACGCTGCTGTGGGCACAGAGCACCGGCAGAGCGGAGCTCCAGGCTGGCACACTGCAGCGCTCCTCAGCAAGACTTGCTGCATTTGGATTTTTGGTGGGTTTTTTCCCCTTCAGTGAAATACTACTTCACTATATTGAGAGTAAGAGGGTTTACTTGTAAATCTCCTATGTACCATTCCCCTGTTCTCTTTTCAAGGGAGAGAGGTGAGCACCAAGCCTGCCAGTGACACTCGCCAAGTCTGGGACAGGATTTGCTGCCAAGAAGGCAATGGTTCTTATATTTTTTCTTGCCACAAGACCAACTCTGCCCATCTGCAGATGAGGCTGGGGCCCATCTCATTCCTCCTTGGCTGGTAAGGGGGTCCCAACCCAGTCCACAGTCCCACCAATGCTGTCCATAACCCCTGGTGGGAGGCCAGCATCGCCTGCAGGCAGCTCATCCCGTCCCCACACTGATGCACGTTCTCTTTGTTGAGACAGATCAAAGCTTAATTCAAACTGAATTAAATAATAATAATGCAAAAACTAATTCTGAACACTGAAAAAATCAAATCAGATTTCCAATAATCTGGTTTTTTCCAGGCAAACAAACAGAGCGCTCAGATTTCCAGCACAGCCACATCCCGTGATCCCGGCACAGACCCACGGCCGAGCGCTGCCAAGGAAAACCCAGCTTCGGGATACTCCCCGTGAACTCCAGCGAGCAGCTGCCAGAGACACCCTCGCTGCCCCGAGAGGAGGAGAAGGCGAGGAGGAGGTTACACAAGCACCCACAGAGT
>NW_009921841.1:0-2277 GCF_000696875.1 Nestor notabilis
GCAAGGGAGCCCCGGAAGAAAGGGCCGGTCTAAATACGGCAGAGCGAGGGTCGCGGGTCTCGGTCTGCGCCCTGTACCTCGGGCCTTCGCCCTAGCTCGTACCTCATAGGGGAGACCGCGGATCTCCTCGGGAAGTCCCGTAAGGAGAAGTACTGCAAGTGTGGGGTGACAGTAGGAAGTTCCTGTCGCACAAAAATGGCTTTTCTGAAACAAACACGGACTGAACTGTAACAGGATCAAAAATACTTCTGTCCTCTGGTGTTCTGAAGCGTATTTGCTTTTAGTATTCAGTTCAACACACAGAATGAGAGGATTTCCCAACTGGCTTTGTTACAACATTAAGCCTGGTAACATACCCTGGGGTCACTCCCGAGCAGAAAAGGAGTTTGAAAGAAAACATTGATTTCCAAGGGCAGCTCGTTCCAAGGAGTTCCTGCACAGAAACAAAGCCTATGAAAACACCAGTTGAAAGTCATTCCCTATGTTCTGGTTTCCGTACTGAATGATCTTACCACATCAGAGCTGGAGGAAGGTCAAGCCCAAGTTGCTTTCTCGCTGATGTGAGTTCACACGTAGGTATTTTTATAGCAAACATTCCAAACAAATTTCATATCTGATATGCAAAGCCAGGAATGCTGCTTGCAGAGAAGCTTAGCTTGAAGGCCACATTTCTCCTCATGTAACACTACTCGAGTGCAAAGACGCTACAAATGACTTAAGCTCCTAAAGCATCTTTATGTTTTTTTGTTTCTGCCATCATCAGAGTTACTATGTTAGAGTTGTGACAAATAAAGTAATTCTTACACTCAAGCATAAAACCTGTCAGAAAGGACCTTTTGTATCTCTGGGATGTAGCCTATGGGAGTGAGAGAGGAGCTTAAGTGCTTTTAAAAAATACAAATGAAATTTCTGTTTTAAAGAGGATTCAAGTTCCCTTATATCCTCTTATTCCTATGCTACCTTTACATACCTCTTCTCTGTATACTCCCTCACCCAAGCAGCTTTCAATATAATGTAAACTCTTCAAAATATCTGAGAGAATGAATTCAACAAAATTGACAACGTCAATCAAAAACCTAAGTTGGCAATATTAAAAACAGCCAGAGAAGTCAGTTTTATCTTGTGACTAAATGAAGTATTCCAACCCCTAATGATAGCATTCCTTGTGCCATGCTCTGTTTGTGATGGATCACCTTTTTTAAGTATCAATTTGCAGCTGAGGAGACATGGTTTAATCCCCAACTTCGCTGTGGTGGTATTAATGTGTCACCTCATGTCTAGTGGTAATCTTTTATTGTTTTGGCTCCTCTGAATTACAGAGATAACGATACGTGGAGAGTCCTGTTTTGCTTGGGATAAGCTGTACTGGGATACAGCCACACACCCAAACTGGCAGAGCAGTTACAGAAAGCAGCTAGAGCAGGAAGCAAACACCATGGTGTTGTAAGACAGCTTCACACCAATTTCTTCTCGTTTTCACACTGATTTCTCCATGACTACTTATCCTTGCCTCACCTCCCTCAAGCCTCTTACTTTCAGTAAGTTATGTTATTAAACAGCAACAGCAAAGCAGCAAAGCACACTCTAAAACTGACATAACACTCCCAGGCTTGTTTCATCTAGAGACATGGGAGCAAAGGAACCTGCTGGGACAACAATTCCCATCCCATGCTATTGCAACCACTGCGGTGTAACTGCTGTCCTGCATCCATTCAGTTCCATGTTGCAACATGGGAGAATTACCAACACCCCTTTCTGTATATTTACACAACCAATTCTATTTCTTTACAGCTTTAAAAAAAACCCCTCAACACATGAAGCTGCATTTGCACCCCTCTGAAGTACATCATCCCACCAATTCTTACCAGGCTCCATCTGTGCTGGTTTGAGATCACTTTTTCAAGACTTTTATTCCATTTTCACAAGGCCTCACCAGCACTTCGTAAAACATTCCATTTTTCTCTGTTTTGACTTGACAGAACCTCTACTTGTAGCACACAGAACTGTTCTCAGGCACCAGAGATTATTCAGCAGAACAGGAGCTTTAATGACAACTGGTTCCCTTGCTAAATCATGAAAAAAATTAATGTCTAAAATTCTAATTACAAGTCAGGTCCTGCCACCAGCTTAAAGTATAGTCACAAATGGCTGACTTGATATTTGATGCAAATGAGGAAGCAGAAATCTCTAGTAAGGGGTTCTTCTAGAGGAAGGAAAATGGATTGGAATGCTGGTTAATAATGATGGTTAACACTTCATATTTTAAAAAACACACTC
>NW_009921841.1:2308-17983 GCF_000696875.1 Nestor notabilis
ATATGTATTGCATTAAAGCTTGCTGCTTTTCACAGCTAAGTTGTTTAGACTTACACTGCATTTTTGTGACATTTAAAAAAAATCCAAACTAAAGTGACATCTCTCTTATGTCCCAGAGATACAAATGATGTCTAACAAGCAGTAGAATTTTGTTTGAAGAGTGCTTTAAAATAATTTACTTGGTCCACTGTATGTACCATGGCTTGCACCAAATTTAATAACACAGATATTCCAGATTGGAAAATCAGACTGGAGGCTTATGATGGCAGTGTCTTTGTTCAGATTAAATTAAGCATGTTCTCAAAGGCATTGAAGCAGGAACCTAGAGATAAAACTTTATATGCTAACCATGGATTAGATCTGGCAGTAAGTTTTTAATGAAGCCTTGTTGGGGAGCATAAGATAGTAGATGTTGCTACTATTTAAATGTTGTGTCAAAGGTAAATCAAATTAAGATACTGTGAATTTAGACTTGTATTAGATGAATGGAGCTCCTCTCTTCTGTCAGAAGAGTGCTCTATATGCAAATCTAACTGGCCACGTGTCCTTTTGATTGCTTTGATTTATTTAATTAATCACTAATCACAAATTAATTCAGAAGCACTTAGCAAATATCTTTAAGTGTCTTTGCGTCATTGTCAAGTATCTGTGGAAGAACAGACATTTAGTGCTGCACAGGAGCTGCAGGAGGCTTGCAGCAATGTGGCAATCAAAAACAATTATGAAGAGAGCAGTCAGTGTAAGTCCCTAGGATTTCCTGATTTAAGAAGTCACTAAAAACAGAAGCCAAAAATGCAAGTTCTAGGCCCTGCTCTGTTATTTTTCTCTAAATCTCTGCCTCTCTTTCCCCAGTATCTGTATCCCACCCCAGGATATCATTAATTTTTTAAGGATCAGTTGATTTTTGCAAACTACTTCAGAATATATAAATGTATGATGCTATTCTATGTAAATGCTACACTCTGTTCTCCAGAACAGTGGCAATCTTTATGCTGAGTATGATATTAAAAAAACCAAACCAAAACCCATGAGGCTACTCTTTAGTATTGGCACTTACTTAATACAAGATTAGGAAGTAGGGCTGAAGGGGTTTCCAGCACAAAGATGAAAAAGCATCCATAGAGCTAAAGCAGAAACTGCCATTAAGTGTTGTATAGAAACTGATGGCCCAAGAAACAATACAAAATAGCACAAGGGAATGAGGAATTGATAAAATAAGAGGAAAACCCATGTCAAAGGCCAGGGTCAAATAGAGCTGAAGGGGTCTCAAATTTTGTACTTCCACAGAATGTGCCCATAGCACTAAAAATTCTCTGATTCTCCATATCTCATGAGTATTTCCCTATAATTATTACTTAGTTGTAATATTTTTGTAAAGTAGCTTCATATTATTAAGGATTATTTACAAAAGGGAGAAATCTGCTAAAACATGCTGTGGGGTGGGTCATCGTTAGAAATTTATGTATTAGGAACCCAGTAAAGGAGTTTTGGGGGTTTTATTATTCCAGCAAGTGAGCGTCTAGCCGTCAAAATAAAATCTGTGACTACGTGAGCTTGTAAAAGCTCAAAAAATCATTTAAGGGCTTAAATTTGTTGCATGTCAAAGGCCAGCACTTCAGTCCACCCTCTCTTTAAGAAACCCTTCCTTTTTTGTCCTGGTCTGCTCCAAGCAGATGGAGGCAGGGAAGGGAAGTCCACTCCAGGCATTTAAACTTTTTTTTTTGTTGTTGTTCTTTAGGATTTTTTAAGGAAAACCCCTAAACCTGAACAAAAGCATAATCGCACTCTACAAGCTTGTAGAAAACTTTGTTTTCTGAAATGGTCACAGAGCAGAATTTATTATCACATTTAATGGATTCTGACCAGACAAGTCCTACTCACTACACTAGGATTTATTCTTTTAAGACATTTAAGTGCTTTTGAAATGTATATCCCAAATCCCCAACACAGACACAACAGAGAGAACTATCTTCACTCTTCAGTCTGGAAGGAGACTTGGTACAGGACTGTAAGAGCTGATTATCATCTGTAATTTGCATTTCTTGTCACCAGTGAGGATTTGAGACACACTGTGCCAGGCACTGTACAAACATGAGGCAACTTCACTCCTTCCTGCTTCCCAGCCAGTGCTGACCAGAGCACAGCAGAGCACACCTCAGACGCTTGAAAAGAGCAAAAGGTGGGAGAGAAATGAAGGTGCAGTTAAGGGTATTCAATCACTGTAGGCCTGCAGCATTCATAGCAAAATGCTTCTGTATCTTTCTAATTATAGTGAGCTGATGAATGAGAAGAATACCTCGAATCATTCTCTGCCAGTCTAATTCTGATGTTATCAGAGGGAGAGGGGACAATACTAAAGGCTTCCTCAAAGAACAACGGAACTATGCTATCGCCAGCATGAACTTTGTAGCAAAACACTGCAGGGGAAAAGGCCATGGCTGTTATGGTTAAAGATTTAAAACCAAAACAAAACAGACATAATACTTATAAGCCCACTGTAACTACCAGAAGCAGATAAGAAAATGAAGTCTTAATGCTACCTTAACACCAGCAGTTTCTTAGGGAACCCACTCTATGTTTAATCATTCTTGTGTTGGTTTTTAGCCACAAATAGTCAAAAGGGATTTCTGCAAACCCAGTCATCACGCCCTCATTGAAGGGACATGTTAATGAATGCAGTGCTCACCAGGTTTGTGGTGCAGTGTCACTGGGGGACTCTCAGAGTGAGATGGTTTGGACTTTTCACCCTTATTTTCAGTCTGAGGGCTTCTTTTTTTACACTTGCCCTACAGATCCCCACTTTCCAGCACTCTCATGACTGGTTCAAGCAGTGGCCCTTCCCCACCCACACTGACACCGTAACAGCCAGACTCTGTACCCCTGGCTGGCAGTTGGCCCTGCTATTTCCCAGCAGCAGCAGATAACACTTCATACCTTCCTCCTTCCTGATGAGTCAATACCATATAAGCAGGGTGGGGAGGCAGGAGGGAACAGCATGTCCCTCCCCCTGCCCCAAAGGGCTGAACTCAGTGACAGTACAGCCTGGAGGTGACAACTACTGCTACACAGCAATAGTGACAGGAGACCTGCGATGCACACCCACTTGTGGCAAACACCATACCTGTATATCAGGTTGTGGCAAACATAGGAAGAGAGGTTTGGACAGCAGTGTCCAGTCCTATAGGACTGAAAAGACAGCAAGTAGAAGTATCCCACAGGCTCTGAGCTGTGGAGTACCTCTGTTTAATTTTACTAGCCCTTTAGATGAGAATTAATTAATATTTTTGCTGAGCTGATGGTTTTGTTCAGGGAGTTCATGACAGGTTTAAAGCCACTCAGAACTGCTGCTCAAATTACTACTCAATACATAATTTCAGCTCATGTTATTAATAGTGTTATCTACACAACCAAGGAAAATGAGGCACGTCACATGCATTCTTAGCTATTTTAAGATTTGTGGGTAAGCAATCCTCCACTTTTACTGCAGTTGTCTTTGAAACCCACAGAAGAAAACACCATAAGGCACCCTCCACTCTTGATGTTCTCTTAAGTAAAGCTTCCCTGTGTGTGGAAGTGTGACATAATCACACTTGAGGCCCACAAAGAACAGTAAAAACACCCTTTTTTTTTTACCCTGGCAGACTTTGCTGATGTTCCTCCAACCCAGAAGTAACAAGGTGCCACAGCTAATGAAAGTGACAAGGTGAGTGGAATGCATTAGAAATTTTTATATCACATCCTTCCTGATTTTCTATCGACCTGTTTGATTATGCCATATAGAGGGAAAAGTGTGATAGAATTAATCAGCCTGCTGGAGTGAACGCTGAAGGAACAGAGGAGCTTTGGCAAGGCTGTTGTTAGCATTGGGAAAGAGAAACTGTGACAAAATGAAAAGGCAGACCTCAATCCAGAAGCATGTCATTCAGAAAATATCACATCCTTCCTGATTTTCTATTGACCTGTTTGATTATGCCATATAGAGGGAAAAGTGTGATAGAATTAATCAGCCTGCTGGAGTGAACGCTGAAGGAACAGAGGAGCTTTGGCAAGGCTGTTGTTAGCATTGGGAAAGAGAAACTGTGACAAAATGAAAAGGCAGACCTCAATCCAGAAGCATGTCATTCAGAAAGTGAGACATGCTATGATTTATCAACGTAACAAAAATTGATGGGAACATAGATCTCCCATCTCCAAGTGTTGTATTTGTGCAGATTAAGAGTAGCATCTGTCATCAGGAAACAATGGGAAAGAAAAATGTTTGATAAAAGCAATTCTGTACTCTCTTGTAGACAGAAAACCACTGTGTCGTCGGAATGGAAGATGCCTCTGCAGTTCCATCCTCAGCAGCAAAAAATAGAAGTGTTGTGACAAGAGGAAGTGCAAATAATTAAATTACTAAAGATCAAATGAAAGGAGTGGCTTTGCAAGGAGTGACTAATGTTTACCCCGTTTCAGAAGGTCCAAATCACATTGTAGAAAAAGGATGCTTGCATCGCCCCCAGCACGCAGCAGCAAACCCGGGGCACAGCAGGCAGTGGCTTACCACTGTGGCACAACAGGGCAACTTTCCCTTTCAAAGAAAGGGCTTCTTTCTTCTTAGCTCAACAGCTGCTGCACACAGGGTCTCCAACATCTTAGCAGTTTGACTGTTGTACATAGAAAAAGCAATACCAAAGCATAAGATGTGTAACAACTTCATTAATGTTTTGCCAGCGGTTGATACAATGGAAAGCACATCTCAAAACAGCAGGGCAGCAGAGTAAAACAAAAACCATGGAGCCAGTACTGTCATGTTATTTGGCACATCCTTGCACTTCCCTTAATGCTGTTTCAGATCTTGGAAGGGATGGCCAAAGTATCTTATTTGCTAATGAAGGTTTCACATGATTCAAACACTGAGCAAACAAAGGACATCCCCAACTAGAGAGACCTGCCAGCCTTCATGACCTTGCCAACAGACTGATGTCTCAGTTCAGTGCTTTCATGACACAGATAGTGAAAGAACTCTGGACAACTGCATAAACAAATGTGCATGCACATGCACACATTTTTATGCTGGTATGCACACACTACCTCTGATCGTGATCCAAAAGTTACACCTCCTTGTTTGAGTTAAGGACACTCCAGACACCCTGCAGACACAGGCGTAACAAATAGAAGACATGAAAATAACAAACTTCTATTTTATGGTGCCAAATGGCTAATGATAGTAATTAAGGATTTTAAAGTTCTTTACCAAGTAGCATTATCTAAGATAGCATCATGCCTATAATCTGGCCAGAGTCAATGAAGAACTGCTGATCAAGCCACCAAGGCAAAAAAACATTCCAGTGGCTTGCCATCTGCTCAAAGCTCTGCATTACACCTCAGCCCCTTCCGTACAGCAGTGAGCCACGACAGGATGCAGATGACCAGACTGTTTAGCTGTCATTTCAGCTGAACACGCACTGGCTGTTGATGTGTTACAGTGGACTCTTAAAACCAAACATGACATATTGCTGCTGGACAAATAGCTCCTTCAACATCTTGCCTTGCCATTTTTGTGGGTTGATTGCACCCACACAGCAAGGTAAGTGTCAGGGGTTGATCAAATTTTTGCCTACTATATTAAGTATTTGCATGTGGTTTTATTATATAGAACACGGTGCTAAATGATCCATAAAAGCCTTTGGCACTCACTCTCCCTTTGGTTAGAAGCCCAGCTACTCCTAGAAGAGCTTTTGGCCTAGCAGTTCCTTTCAGCTACTCCACTAAAGATTAGGCCTGGAATACTGAGTAGATTCTCGAGCAGATTCTTAGCAATAAAAGAAAAGTTCAGAGTAGCTGGAGATTCCCAAATTGTTGCAGCTTGAAAAAGAAAATAGGTTCATTCAAGGAAGGGAGCAATTTGAGGTTTTTATAAAACACTTGGACACCTCAGTGACAGACAAGAGTTTCTCCACTCATTTCTCCTTTTCTTACCACTTCTCCACTGTTTCTTCCACTTTCAGGGAGTTTCAATTTATCCCTGTATTTTTATCACACAGTTAACTAACAGCCTTCTAGTTTAGATTCTGCTGGTTTTAGTGATGAGGTACCAGCTTTGCATCCCTGCAAGCTGGTACATGTATGACCTTGAAATTTTCTGTGTAGCCAATCAGAAAAATGCCTTTAAACAGTGTTTTCTATCTCCCAGAGAGCATCTCTCAATTTTCAGCATTAGCTATATATCACTTTATAGCATCCAAAGCATTGTGCAAACGTTAGCCAGCTAGTAACAGCAAAAATCACTCCCCTCCCAGCCTAGAGACAGTAACAGGGTAAGTAACAGTGCCTCCATTTCACTGAAGCCAGTCTAGGGAGTTCTTTTTGCTTGCTTCTCTGCAGGAATATTAAAACAGAATGAGAATGAAGATAGCTGTTAATTTAATGTCACAGCTAGGAAACTGAAGGTCTTCAGATCACACTCTCTCCTCAGTCTTTTAATTGCAAAATTATACTTCAGGATTTGACACAAGTTTCTCACCTCCCTGTTTTCAAGCTACCAGGAAGCAAAACCAGACAAAAAAGTACATTTTCCCCCCTAATCTGCAGAGCCTGCACAATGCTTTAATTTCAAATAGGTAAAGTCCTGCTAATTGCTAGCATATTCTAACAGTCCTTGTGATTTTACAGGAAGCTGTGTCAAACTAAACCAAATTATAGGTCAGAATGTGCCAATCTTTTTATCATTATCACTAATTCCCTTTGTGACTTATGCCCCCCCTCCAACATGTGTCTTACCAGGTTCTTTGGGCCTCTAGCTCCATAATTATTCATCACACTAGATTCAGCAACAAGACATTCACAGCATGTTCTTCTCACATTTTGTTTAAACATTAGGTACAATAGCAGATAATAGAAGATTGAGATTTTGAGGCAAGAGACATGGGAATTTGGGTGGAATCAGATGACTAACAGAATTTTTGCTAAGAGAAAAAAAAGAAAAGGGTTTAAAAAAAAGATTCTTGAGCAGACTAATGCCTACCTTTTTTTTCTGGATAAGCACTAATCCAGACCCTACAATACTCCCACTTCTAGACATGATGCTTAGTAAACCATTCCTAACTTCACATGAAATTTTAATTAAAATAGTGGGAATATTCCCTAAATAAGTTAAATCATTACTTCCTGTGAGCCTCTTCCAGATCCCACACTTTTTGCCTTTGCCATCATGAGCTCAGCCCTGCATGAGTTCAGCCATGCTTTGACCAATGGTGTCCCAAGACCCCTTGCCTGGCACCCTGAGTGGTTTGGCTCCACCATTCTGTGTCACCATCCACAGCCTCTACCCCTGCGATTAGACTCCACCTTCTGAGTAACAAATGCACGCCCTGCATCTGCCTAGCACCTACCACAACAGGATTTTATCATCTAGAGCCCTGGCTGTGAATTATACAAGCCATAAATCAGCAAAACCAATTTTTTCTGCAGGTTAATGTTATATAAGTTATGCCTGCCATAAACAGCAAAAAAACCCACACCTCTTTGCATTCCAGCGTGTTGTGGAAGATCATAAAAGCACTTAATATGTTATTTAAGCCAGTTAAGCTGGATAGCACAACTGCTGTAATTACCAACAATTCTCCAAATCCCCATATGCCAGACAAAGGATCACGTTTTGCATTTTCAGGCTGGTAGGAGGGAATCAGAACATTGCAGAAATTAAATGGCATGCACTGCTTTTTTTTCTCCCTTTCTTCTGCCTATCTCAGCAGAGCCTGCCTTTCACTACAGCTACCCCACTGCACTGTCAACACAAGAGACTGAAATCCATCACATGAAAAAAAGCTGACCTTTTTTTGGGTTATTATTTTAAGAATAACAGGGTGTTGAATGCTGTAAGAAAGAGAAATGAAGCCACTTCTCTAGATAGCTACATGCTATAAGGCTGGAGGGGAATTTCCTTGCTTTTTTATTTTCTTTTTTTTTTTAATAAATAAAACCAAAATTAAAAAAAAAAATCCCCCAAAATCTGACTTCCCCTGGAAAATCCATGAACTGAAATAAATGTTAAGTGGAAATTTAGAAATACTCTTAAGCACTTGCTTCCTTCTTGCACACAGGGTCAGGCACAGGGCAGTGTGATGTGAGGGACAGGTATGGGAGCAGGAGAAAGACAGAAAACACAAGGCAGAATGTGCATGAAAAGGGCATCAGTGACAACAGAGGGAGGAGACCTGAGTACTACCAGGAGCATGAACTTCATTACCCCTTGTAACCCTGGGACACATCACATGCCCAGAAGCCTCACTACGCTGCGTGCCAGTGGGCAGCCAGCCCAGCAGCACTGACTGCACTGGAACCGGAGCCAGTCTGACACTCCCGTGCAAAGAACAAGATCACTGGAGGCAGATACTAAAGTCTTCTAAAGGAGCAGAGAAAGAAGATACAGATTTGAGAGCCTCTGCCATAAAGGGAGGCTTTGAAATTGAGGGTGCCATGACTCAGAGAGAAGAGACCTGATGCAGATGATCTCGTGACTCTGAGCCCCAGTTGCTCCAACCAGTTGTTATTTTCCATCCTCTTCGTATGTTCAGATATGACACAGCAAAAGTTTTTCTCCATTGAGTTGTTCAGAGAAAAGCCTCCGGACTGGGAACAAAAACCAGGGGAACCCCTTCTGGAGGCTTGACATTTTATTTCTCTGCTGCAGAGAGAGGAAAATCCCTTTTTATTCCTCTACAGGTTTTATTATTTTATTCCTCTCCATTGCAAAGAGAGGAAATAATCTCATGGAAGAGCAGCTGTTTGCTGAGGAGGGCTCGCAGCATGCCCGGGGTTGAGCTGTACAGCACAGGGCACACACAAGAAGGAGCTCCTCGCTTCACCTCCCCAGCAGGGCTGTGCGCAAGAGGACTGGCACTTTGTTCTCTGAACCAGCAGGCTTTTTCCCAGGAGTTAATTTTCTTTATAACTAACAGAAAAAAGCATCACCAAGTTCTGTACAGCCTCTGTAAAGACATCCTTGTCTTGATGGACATTTGTCTTCTAGATTGTTTCCCTCCCTCTCTGTTTCAGGCTGTTTTCTTCCATTTTGAAACTAGGAGAGCTCTTTCCCTAGTTCCCAGAGCAATGGTGTTTCCCACCTGGTTGTGCCCACCTTTCTCCCTTGCTCTTGCTTTTCAAGTCCTCTCTTCCCTCCCAAGCAGTGCTTAGTTCTCCCATCTTTCCTTCATTTATTTATTTATTGATTACTCCCTACCTCTACATTCTGGGCTCCTATTTGGTTTAGACATTTGGTGCCTCTCTGCACATGTTGCTAATCCCATCCAAACTCCTGCCACATTCCCTAGGCAGAGCTGACCTTTTGGCACAGGGGTACCAGTCTCACCATTCTCCAGGCTTCTCCAATGCATTGCTAAGATGGTGGGTAAACTTGCTAGGGAGGGGAAGCAAGCAAGGCAGGTACCACCTAGGGCAGTTCACAGTACGTGATCCAGAAGATTTAAGGAAAGTTACACTATTTTCAATAAAGAGATACCCAACTTGTTATAGAACTGATTTTCTAAGCAGCCCCAAAGGGACAGTCGTATTAACAAGTCATTAACAATGTCTGTTTCCATTTGTATTAAAACCTGAACACTTGTGAAGCACAGTAAGAAGGAAAGCCTTTAACTCTTCTGTTTCTCACAGGCTGCAAGTTGCAAAGTATGGAGGAAGCTGATAATGCTTTTTCAGTTCCTGAGAACTTCAAGCAGCTTAAAAAAGTTACGTGACATTAGCGAACACCTTTAATAAGCTGAAAAGCTAAAGACAAACATCTACAAAACTATTGAAGCATAAAATAACGTAGGAACACCTGAAGATACATTTACTGACAAGGAGGTGTCCAGGACCTGATGTTAGTCACTGGTGGCTTTGGGCACTGTGGAAGATTTGGTTAGCTGTGTCTTGCAGTATGGGAGTACTTGGGACACACCTGATCAGATTTTGCAAGAAATGAATAAGAGATGCAGACATATTTATGGCTTTTAAACACACCTGGTTACAAATCATGTTTGGGTTTTGTAAAGAACCATTAATTCAAACAAGTGGTTAGATAAGCAACTCACAACACAACTATATCGTATAGCATATTACAATGTCTCTAATAATGCCACATAGAAACAACTAACTAGGCCCAAATTCTCTTTCAGATCTCTTCCCCTAATACAAGATTTATTAACTTAAGCAGGGAGAAGACAAGTCTCCATTTGGCTGTGAAAGTTTTCATCATCCTTAAGCACCAGGAAAGGAATTTCCAGATCCAATTAGCTAAGCCTCCACCCCTGCAGCCTGAGCAGTTGTGCCCAGTATCATTAATCACTCTATCAAATGAAGCATTCACCACCTTCCTGGTAAGAACAGGTTACTGAAAAACATTCCTCATAACAATTCCATTTGACATTACAATAATCCTCTTAAGTATTACATTGCAATACATCTGGCAATGATGTTTGATTTTCTGTTTAACTAAACCACGTGTACATGCAGTTGGTTTAAGTATAATGTAAAATACCTGTATATTTATCTGTGTTTATCAGCTCTCCTTCCCTGTGACCTACAGTAAATAAATATTGCATCAGATGCCTGCATGTATTATATGCAACCTGACTCATCACATCACATGTGGTATTCATGCTAAATCTGCCTAAACCAGCAAATAACAAATAGCAGCATGAACAGAGCATCTTCACAGCTGTGTCTTTTTCTGGCTACATGCCTCCTCTTGCACTGGAAGAGCTGCTGTAATAGAGAAGTTTGTTGGTATTTGCACTTGCACAGCTCCTGGAATACTAAGACACTCAAATAGTAGAAATTGATATTCACAAAAGAGCTGTCAGTGGAAAAGTTTTCCCTAAGGTGCAGTGTTACAGCACAGTGTGTTTCACTGGCACTTAGGCTGCCTTTCCTTCCAAGGGAGAAATATGAGATACATAATCTGTTTGTACTCCTGACTTTTCCCTATCCAGTAAGAAGAACATTGTTTCAAAGGACTCTTGCCCTTAAGCAGGCAATATAATCCGACAGATTTGCACTGATGTGGTCTGGGTTATGCCATCTTCTGACATCATAAGCTTCAAAGTAAAAAGTAACGTTGTCCTCTAGAGGGGCAGGTGGAAGGGAAACCACCACGGTCTTCCAAGGACTCAAAGGCATGTCTCATGCCTGATCTCGCAGCAGCTGACTTGTCCACCAGACAAACATGATGAACAAAATTAATCGAAATCTGACTCAGTGCTACCAAAAAAAATTCAAATTCAGACAGGGCAGGTTTGTAGCTGTTTGCTCAGAGCACAGCTTTGAACATCATGGTACAGTTCAGCTGGGAAAAAAGGCATTTTGCAACCTCAGCAGTCTAGTCTCCTGCTCTGCCACTACACCAAGTAATGCTGGAGAGGGCTACTAAGATCGTTGCTCCACTGTGAACCAGGTTAATGGACAACTCCTAAAGACAGTGAGATCCTCAGATGCAGGCTGGCCAGGAAACTCCAACTATACCTCCTGTTTGTATGTTTATGGCTTCGGCTGAGCTCTGAGTGCAGCATACACTGAAAGGTAGAAGAACAAAGACTGGGATTTTCAAGGGGAGCTCAAGGCCTTCTCTGTTCTCTGAAACAGTGAAGTGTACACATGATAAGCCAAGAGAGCTGCTCCACGCTGTGGTCACATGCCATGTGGAAGCTGTAATCTCACAAGGACACAGATATGGCCATGCAGATACGGGTTATGCCTATGCTAATAACTATTGTATGTCCCTAGAGCTCCTAAAGGGCTTTTAATCTAGCTGCTAATGTGTGTGAAAGCTTGTGCTGAAGAAGCTTCATTTCTCTTGTGCTCCTGTTAGCCAGGAACATGCTACCCTTCAATACCCTGTCTTGAGGGGTGAGAACATAAGCTGGCAACTTCTTTGTTTAAACCTTTAGAGGTAAAAAGGAAGGGAGCTGCCTGCCATGCTGGGGACAGATGTCATGACTGCAGGCAGCAAACACAAAAAAAAGGGTGGTTGGTAGCAAGTGCTGAGAAATCATCTGCATTCTCAACATCCCCTTCAACCAAACCACCTCTAACATAGTCCTCCCAACAACCAGGCTGAAGCAGCATAGGTACATTTACCCGTGCTGTCAGCACTGCTTTGTTCTGCATAGGTTATCTTACGTTAAAAAATACATAACATACTGTAAAATCCTAGTATAGGTTAAACAAGTTGTAACATACCTCAGATGGTCAAAGCAAACCTAACTGCAAAGCATTAGAAGGTAATTGTCTTTGCATCAGCTCAGTGCCTGCCTGTGTAAGGCTCCTGCGTCAGAGAGCTGACAGCAAAACTTCAGATGTGGGGGAGGAAGCAAAGCAGACACAGGAGGAAAAATGCTGCAGACGTCTTAAGGGGAGGGCTTGTCGTAATAGATTTTTGTCATCATTGAATTCAATCATGGGGAAAGGTCAAACTTGCCTAAGACAGCCTGAAAACAAGAACCTGTCTCTGTTTCAAGGCCCATCAATAGGTACTTTCCCAAGGCTACTACCTGCACCAGGCATTTGGCTCAGGTCAGCATCTCTGGCTGCACAGAGAAACGCTTGACCAAAAAGCATCCAAACTTCTGCCAGGAGCAGTGCTGGTCCCTCTGCACAGCCACACCTGGGGGGGCCTCAGAGAGAGGGGGCCTTTGTACAGCCCTTGAGATGACTCCCGGTGCCAGAAGCGATGTGGCACAGGAGCCCAGCTGAATCACAGCTGCAGCACTCACACTAATTGTCCGAGGGACAGAACAATCGCACTTGTCTGACCGGTCAGGGCACAATGGGAGCCCAACATACTCTTCTTTGTGAAAGCATTTCGCCTTGAAGAAAATTTCCAAATCAAAGTCCCTTTAAACTCTAAAGCCTTTCTAGACTTCTTCCTGGCATGTGCAATTTATTCTAGGGAGAGCTTTAAAAGAGATGTTACCCAGGAGAGTGAGATCTCACTGCTGTTGGCTTTCACTGCCACCTGTGAAGGAAGTAACCCTGAATTTCCATTACACTGTGATGAGAATTGAGGTCTCAACTCCAACCATCTCCCTGAAAAACACCTAAGGTGCAGCCTGAGGTCCCTTTTCCTGGTTGCACCTCTTTACCTCATCAAATGGGACTGCCTCTGTTACAGAAATCAACCCCGGCCCCACGTAAGCCTGGCTCTCTCTTGGGGCTGGTGCTTCCCTTCAGCTCAGCAGATGCAGTGGGAGAGCTGGAGAAAGGCCTGTTGTTGCTGGTGCACAAGCCCTAGAGGAAAACTGATTGCTCACACCAGGAGCTGCACCCTTGCTCGCAGACAGCCAGCACGGCGCACACAGCCACGTGCGTGACTCCAAGAGCTGCACTTTGTGTCACCTTTAGAGGCCAGAACAGTCTGAACTGATGCACAGTTACAGGTGCTGGACTCACTGCAGGGGCAAACCCAGCACCAAGCAAGTGCCACAGATGCCACCAAGCTCCCACAGATGCAAACAAAGAAAGCAAAGGACATTTCCTTCCCCCTGCCCACAGGAGCCATTGACAGCACTGAATATCCTGACCACTACCAGCAAGGGGAAAACCCATGAGTTCTGCCTATTTTTGTAGGACCACAAATCAATGGCAAAACTGGGTGGGGAGAGGTGACTCTGCCCTAGAGGGCCCCAGTGTTGTGGGGCTGGCGGGTCTCAGCAGTTGCCATTGTTGGCGGAACTTAGAACCCGTATCCGGGTACCCTGGTTACCCCGGCACATCTTGGTACAAACACAGTTCTGTGGCAGTTCTCCTTCTACCTGGCACGAGTGAGGTCCCAGGGAAGGGAGAGGAGGTCTGTGTCCCATGGAGGAGACGGGCTTTGAGGATGAAGTGGATGCAGCCATGGCAAGGGACTGCACTGGGGATGGCACAGCTGGCCAGGTGACCATGGGCAGGGAGACTGGCACACAGTGAGAGCAAAGCAGAGCCCAGCTTCAGTCTCACCTCTGAAATGTGGTTTGGGATGAGAGTTGCAGAGAAGTAATCTTCCAGTGGAGCAGAGCATGTCAGAGAGGAAAGGACTTATCTTCATACACACTTTGGCATGTTTTAGAAGGCAACACAAACTTGTGTTTAAGTCAGTTATGTAGGAGTTGCTTTCCAAAAGATGAGTGGAGGAGTTACCTACACAAATGTTGACACAAAGAAAACAGCCACTGCCCTTTGCAAGAGAAAATATCCCCCTCCCCAGCCTGGGAGATGCAAGTTCAGTGGCTGAGGATTTTTGTTTTCAATCTGGCTTTGCAGCAGGTTGGCCTTGGTACCTTTGCCATGAATACAGCTGCGGATGGAGCAGTGTGGCATTACAATGAGCCCATTGTAACCATGTATTTCCACTTAACAAGTGAATGTCAGCCCATGTTTGATTAATGTCATTAGAACGAGTGGCCATTGTTTACCTTGTAATTTATTAGAGGTAGGATTTCCAAAAGGGATTTCAGGTAGGCACCTAATTCTTATGGACTTTTAATTATAATTGAATACCTAGCCTCATTAAGCACCTTTGAAAACCCAATCTGAAATGATCTGGCAGAAAGAGAAATGCTTCTAAGTCCTAGGACAGGGTTTGTCCTTGGCACTTGTTTAGAGAGAGGATGCAAGATTTGTGTGAACTGGGAGACTAACCTATGGCTTTGGCAATTTGCAGACCCCAGCGGAGGACCTGTCTGGCACAGCGAAGGAGACAGCCCTTGGAACGGACAGTGAGAGTGCTCCACTATGCAAGACCCCGCTCATCTGTTGTGCAGATGGCCTTGATAAGGATACCTTTAAAATTGTGAGATACTGGGTAGCATTTAGCAGTAGAAGTCAGTGGCATCTCAGGGTTTTGAGAGGGAGGGAGCAAATAAAACCCAGGAGTGTGGCACAGTGAGTGGAAAAAGAACACGAGACTTCATTCCGTAGCTTTCTTCCATGTCTGAAGCTTTTTACCTCATGATTGTTTTCCAGTCATATGGACAATGCAGCACTTTTAGTTTAAAAACAAAAAAACAAAGCACAAACACACCCCCACCTCCCCCCGCCCAAAACTAAAACCCAACAACCAAACAACAGCAGATTAACCACATTTCACAAACACAGTTTGGCCTATGGGAACGACTACTGCTACATTATCACTTCTCATGACACCATGTGCTTCCTTGGCTAAAGTGGTTTGGTTCCTCTGCATCACTTACACTGCAGCCTCCGAAGCTCCATTCTGTACCATTCTCTCCCAGCATAGGATATAACCTTCCTGTTCCTGGTATATCACGGCATAACTGCACATGGCCCCATTCATGGCCTAATGCACATAACAGACAAAAAGATGCACAAAAGGGAGGGCATCCAGAAACAGTGTTTGCTCCTGCATCATGTGTGAATGTTTGCGCCACATGCCAGGTTTGGCCACAGGAAGAAGCAGCATAAGAAAAAGCAGTAAAGCAGTTTCCTTTCCTCCTCCTTGCAGAACAGCAGCTATTTTGTAGCCTGAAGTTTATACCTTTCACCCCACAATGGTAAAAAGGAATTCCCAGTCTTGGAAATCCCTCAATTCCCTTTCGTATCACCTTTGGCATGCTTTGCCTATGACATCACCAACCTCAGGATGTGCAGGAGCAACTCCTGCAGAGCAGTGGGAGTGCTTGACAGAGGTCCTGCTGA